>NC_079445.1:12181200-12432988 GCF_903798145.1 Danio aesculapii
AAAAGTAGTTCAGGAAGAATTGAGTAACATGCTGAACATGGGTGTAGTAGAAGAATCCCACAGCGACTGGGCCAGCCCGATTGTCTTAGTACCCAAGACTGACGGCATGGTCCGGTTCTGTGTGGATTACAGAAAAGTCAATGCTGTGTCGATCAGTTAGGTGCTGCTCGATATTACTCAACACTGGGTTTTGACAAAGGGATATTGGCAGATCCCCTTAACTCGATTGCCCCCCCCCCCCCCAAAAAAAAAAACTGGCCTTCACGATGCCATTTTATACCAATTTGTGACACTTCCCTTCAGACTGTTCGGGGCACCAGTGACGTTTCAGCATCTGATGGACAAAATACTCTGCCCTCACTCAGCATATGCAGCTGCTTATTTAGATGACATCATTTTCAGTAATGATTAACAACTGCATATGCAACATCTGAGGGGCGGTATTGTCAGCGCTGAGACGGGCTGGGCTCACGGCCAACCCGAAGAAGTGCGCAATTGGGCGAGCGAAGTTAAGGTATCTGGGCTTCCACTTGGGTCACGGATAGGACCTAAGACCTAAGACCAAAAAGAAGGTGAGACAGTTTTTGGAACTGGCAGGATATTATAGGCGTTTTGTTCCTAATTATTCGGCCCTCGTCAGCTCATTGACTGATCTCACTAAAAAGGAGGGACCGGATACCCGTCCAATGGTCAGAGCAGTGCAACAGGCCTTCTCAAAGGTGAACACTATACTTTGCGGGGGGGGGGGTGCTATTGCATGACTTTGCTTTGCCCTTTATTTTACAGACGGACGCATCCGATCGGGGTCTGGGGGCGGTTCTCTCCCAGGAGGTGGCACGATTGGAACGACCGGTGCTGTACATTAGCCGCAAACTCAGTAAGAGTGAGGCTAAGCATAGCACCATAGAGAAAGAGTGCCTGGTGATCAGGTGGGCCATTCTCACTCTTTGCTATTACCTCCTAGTCAGGGAATTCGTCCTCTGTTCAGATCATGCTCCTCTCCAGTGGCTCCACCGCATGAAGGATACCAACACGCAGATCACACATTGGTATCTAGCGTTACAGCCTTTTAAATTCAAGGTGGTCCACAGGTCGGGGGCACAAATTGCTGAAAGAAATAATAAATAAAACCTATTTATTCTAGTGATTGGGCCGGAGAGACACCCTTCTTAAGGAGAAGAGAGGGAGCAGCCGGGGAGAGAGGAAAGGAGAGCATGCACACACACAGCTACGTGTGGTGTGCATTGACAAAAAAAAAAAAAAAAAAAAGATAATTACTTACCTGAATCGCCGACCCTGTCTTCTTCTTCCCACAACAAGAACAAACTTTAATACAATATTGTTATGATAACATGAAATTGTTGCCTTCAGTGATTTCCTGAAGATAAATAACGCAACTGGACTAACTACTGCAGTCAAACAGCCCACTCTGTTTGAAAGGCCAAGGGGAAGGGGTAGGTGTACAAAGATAGAATTGGGATTGGGTCTAAATGCTTTTGCACTCCTTTACTTCGGACACTGCGAGAACAGCTTCTCTCCCATAGTGCATGATAAAACTTAAAATTCTGTGCGACAGTCGTGTCCAAATGTCATGTGCAGTGGAAAGGCGGCTTTAAACGTGTCAATTTTGTAACAACCTAAAGAACACCAAAAGCGTTTGACCCAGGTTACTGACAAATTAAAAGTCCTTCTGCATATACCCTATTAGACATGGTCAAGACAGTCTGCTGTAGTTCAAACCGAGCATAAGAATGGGGAAGAAAGGTGATTTAAGTGACTTTGAACGTGGCATTATTGTTGGAGTATTTCAGAAACTGTTGATCTACTGGAATTTTCATGCACAAACATCTCTAGGGTTTACAGAGAATGGTCTGAAAAAGAAAATATTCAGTGAGCGGCAGTTCTGTGGGCGCAAGTTCCTTATTGATGCCAGAGGTCAGAGGAGAACGGCCAGACTGAGCTGAGAGAAAGGCAACAGTAATTCAAATAACCACTCGTTACAACAGAGGTATGCAGAAGAGCATCTCTGAACACACAACATGTTCAACCTTGAGGTGGATGGGCTACAGCAGCATAAGACCACACCGGGTGCCACTCATGTCAGCTAAGAACAGGAAACTGAGGCTACAATTCGCACAGGCTCATCAAAGTTGAACAATAGAAGATTGGAAAAACGTGGCCTGGTCTAATGAGTCAATTTCTGCGGCAACATTCGGATGGTAGGGTAAGAATTTAATGTCAACATCATGAAAGCATGGATCCATCCTGCCTTGTATCAACGGATCAGGCTGGTGGGCGGTGTGTAATGGTTTGGGGGATATTTTCTTGGAACACTTTGGGCCCATTAGTACCAATTGAGCATCGCCACACAGCCTACCTGAGTATTGTTGCTGACCATGTTTATTGCCGATTTGTCAACAAAACGAACCATTGTTAAACAATGGCTTGCCTAATTACCCTAACTTGCCTAATGGACCCTTTTCACAAGACTGTAATGACGCGTTTAATGGTCATCATAATCTTAAATCCTTGAAATCTTTATTAAGTAGATTTTTTTAAGAAAACGTATGAACATTTATATGTATTTATGTATGTATTATATCATATTTGCGTCAAATTACAAAAAAATATATATATTTTTTTTCGAACCACTTGTACAAAAAAACAAACCAATTGTGCGTGGCATTTCTATTGCTGCATCTATAAGACAGGACAGTAAATTTGACGTTATTCATTCCTCTGGTGCCTACATCAGTCTCACACAATTTTTTTTCCCTTTTTTAAAAGTCTATTACATGATCGTGGAGTTTTTCTTTTATTATTTCAGCAAATAGGATTGTAAAAAAATATTTGTTGTATTCTCCCATTCACTGCGCCCTAAGTTTTCCCAACTATGACGACTTCCGCTACTGAGAAACCCGGAAATGCGAAAAGGGTCTATTAATCTAAGTCTTTAAATTGCACTTTAAGCTGAATACTAGTAAATATTATGTACTGTCATCACGGCAAAAATAAAAGAAATCAGTTATTAGAATTGAGTCATTAAAAATATTATGTTCAGAAATGCATTGAAAAAAATATTTCCGTTAAACAGAAATTGGGGGGAAAATATACAGGGGGGGGGGGGGGGGGGCAATAATTCAAGAGGGCTAATAATTCTGACTTCAACTGTACATAGAGACACTGGATTATAGAGAAGGTGTACACTGGGTAAACTGTAACACTTATGAAAGCTTGCTAAATAAGTCAACAAATACAAAACTCTAGTGAATGGATTAGCTCTCAATTTAAAAGATGGAAAATTTACAATTAGATTAAAAAAAGGAAAACAGAGGGAGTGCAAACAGAAGCAGAGGGAGATAAGGGCAGAGCTGTCGCATTACTGACATACTGACACAAAACAGATTCGTTTTGACAGGAAAATTTGATACAATTTAGAAACTGAAGCCATGGAGGCTGATTTAAAAAAATGGTGCAGAGTCTATCAGGTCATTACTGGAACCGTGGTGCAGGACGTCTTCTGATATGTGTGTGAATCAATGGCATCATATGAAGTGCAAAACACTTTTAAAAAGTTCTAATATTTATTGAAAAACTCATTTAACTCGACATGATGCAAGAAGCTAAAAAGTCAGTGAAATGCATCGCAACTGTCCATCTAGCATATGTTTACAAAGACAATTGAAAAAAGAGCACAGACAGATATAAAAATGACCTTTGTGAAAGGCCCTAATTGCGTTAGCTTGTCAAACTCAGTCAAACAAGGCAAAGCATTGGCTGCAGCTACAAAAACAAGATCTGAGTGTCTTCAGTAAATCCAGGCGTAATGAACTAGATGGCTATTGCATGGGAAAACTATTCATCAAAACTATTTACAAATCATTTAAATTACATCCTTTCATCATGTCATGTCGTCAAACAAATTAAAATGGCACTTTTTTCCACTGTACACTACCTGACAAAAGTCTTGTCGTCGATCTCAGTTGTAAGAGCAACAAATAATAACTTGACTTTTAGTTGATCATTTGGAAAAGTGGCATAAGGTAGGTTTCTCAGATGAATCATCTGTTGAACTGCATCCCAATCATCAAAAATACTGCAGAAGACCTATTGGAACCCGCATGGCCCAAGATTCCCACAGCAATCAATCAAGTTTGGTGAAGGAAAAAGCAAGGTTTGGGGTTACATTCAGTATGGCGGTGTGCGAGAAATTTGCAGAGTGGATGGCAACATCAACTGCCTGATGTCTCAAGACATTTGTGTTGCCCATTACATTACAAACCACAGAAGAGGACAAATTCTTCAGCAGGATAGTGCTCTTTCTCATACTTCAGCCTCCACATCAAAGTTCCTGAAAGCAGGTCAAGGTGCTCCAGTATTGTCCAGCCCAGTCACCAGAGATGAACATTATTGAACATGTCTGGGGTAAGATAAAGGAGGAGGCATTGAAGATGAATCCAAAGAATTTTGATGAACTTGAGGAGTTCTGCAAGAATGCTTTCTTTGCCATTCCACGTGACTTAATTAATAAGTGATTTGAGTCATTGCAGAGATGCATGGATGCAGTCGTCCAAGCTAATGGGAGTCAAACACAATATTAATTCTTTTTCCACTCCACTATGACTTTATATTCTATACTGTAGATCATTTCTGCTAAGTGACAAGACTTTTGTTTAAGCAAAGTCAGACCTTACTGTCCTAATTAAATAATTAAAAATCAAGGCATGATCATATTTTATTTAGGTAAAATAAGCGTAATCTAGAGGCCTTTGCCTTTCATATAAGCCACTTCTGGTACCAAATGATCTACTAGAAGTCAAGTTATCATTTGTTTTTCCTAAAACATGGATAGGCGACAAGATTTATGTCAGGTAGTGTAGAGAGCAGCCCCAAATTAATTATAAAAAAGCAGTAGTAATTAAAACTCACCGATACATCGCCCCAGAATTTGGCCACATCATAATCATTAATCCGAAGGAACTCCGTGAACCAGCCAATTGACCGTTTGCTGCCTTTGTCCACAGTTTCATCACGCTCAAAGTTTTCATTGTGTTTGTTCACGGAATAGTTGGTCAAGTGCATGTATAGCTGGTTCTGAGGAAATAAATGCATGAAAAAAAATTATTTTCAGTGCAGTTTGGCACCTTCACTTTCATTCAGGAACATTTCATGCATGCCTCCCATGACAAACGAGACATTGGATGCGAGTCTGAACTGCTGGAAAAGTGTTGTTTTAAATTTGATAATTTGATAATAGATAATTGGAATTTGATACAGCACATAGTATGGGGAAAAAATCTCCACATTTCACAGTGCAGCTGTCTCCGATCCTTTACTGACTCGGTAGGTGCAAAGGTGTCGAACAGCCATGTGTGTGTACTGTAGACTATCCTGTTGCAAAATGTGCCAAAAATCCAACACAATGGTAATAATTTGATAAAGGCGTTTACATGTCTGTACTGCCCTTCAATAATGCGACTATAATCAGCATACTCCACATGTCTTAATACAATTTCTGTGTAGTTCGAATATGACTTTAATCAGATTAAGACAATCAAAAATCGCTGTTTACATGGTAGACTCTTAATCAGAGTATTATCTTAATCGTATTAAAATCGGAATATTGGTGTCCATGTAAACATACTCACTGTTAATGGGAAAAACCTACTTATGAATAGATAGAACTTACTATGCAAGTATTCTCATCACAATACATATGGTGTCTAGTCTGAATTTAGTCTATTGCTGCCAATTATGTATGAGAAAGCTGAAATCTTGCTTTCATTTTCTAATCTGTTCTAATCTGTTTTGTCACAATTGTCTGTATGATAAAGTGAAGTACAGAGTTTTGACATTTGAATAAAGTTAATTTTGATACATATTTTTATTTACAAGTCCATCTGCTACAGAGTATTATAAAAAATGTACATTGCTATCGCTGTACTATTAGTCAACTTACCAAGTTTGACTCATTTGGCGTGTGATACTTTTCTGTGCCCATTCGCACCAGGCCATCGTTGTAAAGGAAGACACGTAGTGGATCACAGGAAGTGACAAGAATGTAGAATCTCAGGTCAAATTTGTAGCCCTCCATAAGGAAGGGTTTATCTAAATATTCCTGTACAATGAAGTGATCCTGGACTGGAAGCTTTTCACAGTTTCGAATTAGAGATATCCTGGAAGAAAATGAGAAATACATCAAAAATAATAACAACCCAAAAAATGTGGTGCATATTTTATTTTACTACAAAAATTGAAAACTCCTAAGTGTGTCAAGTTGAGCTGAACTATCATTTCACTACATGTGTCGATATAGAGTGGAATGAATTCTCATGTCAAATATGAACAACACTGGATGTTAGGGCTGTGCAATTAATTGAAAATTTGGTTTCAATTTCGATTTTGGCTTCTAACGATTATGAAAATGCATTAATAGAGATAAAAGATTATTGCATCATATATCGCACATTTGTTGCTCTGCAAAGCTCAGTTTCACATTAAAATTACTAAAAGCATGTACTGTAATGTAACTTTTGCAGCACGGGATGCGCATTGTTCATTGATGTACACTCGAATCATTCATGTTTTTAAAAGCGCGAAAGAGCGCATGCTGTTGTGTGTGTGCGCGCTCAGCCTCAGAGTCGAGCAGAGCCCACACATCTAACGCCATCTTAATATGAGCGCTTTAATGGTCAAATACATGTGCATTTGTGTCAGAGTGCGGTGTTTAGTGATTATTCATATTAACCCTCATTTGTGCAATAAACAAACAAGTTGAGAATCAGACATGTGAAAGAGAAACCATATCTGAACCACACTGCTCTTAAAGTGACAAAATTTCTGCTGCCGCCTGTTTTCATCATTAATCAAACAACAAAAGGAGACAATCCCTCACTGCTCTTGACTGAAGGACTTTTGTGGCTATAAAGTTTTTTTTTGTTACAGTGAAGATGCTTAAAGCACAGTTTGCTTAATATTTTATTCTATTGTATTTATTTCCCTTTCCTTATTTACAGGGAGGAAAATAACTGTATATACACAGTTGAAGTCAGAATTATTAGCTCTCCTGAATTATTAGCGACCCTTTTCCCCCAATTTCTGTTTAATGGAAAGAAGATTTATTTTCAACTAATTTTTAAACATAATAGTTTTAATAACTCATTTGTAATAACTGGTTTATTTTATCTTTGCTATGATGACAGCACATAATATTTTACTAGATATTTTTCAAGATACTAGTATTCAGCTTAAAGTGCAATTCAAAGACTTAACTAGTCATTATATAACAGTAGTTTCTTTGCAGACAATCAAAACTATATATTGCTATATATTAACTATAAATAGGTTTCAAAATATTTAAACCTGCTTTTATTCTAACCGAAATAAAACAAATAAGACTTTCTCCAGAAGAAAAAATATTATAGGAAATGCTGTGAAAAATTGCTCAGTTAAACATAATTTGGGAAATATTTATATTAAAAAAAAATTCACAGGAGGGCGAATAATTTTGACTTCAATTGATAATCGTTTTGAATAATCGTGATTACAATTATGACCAAAATAATCGTGATTATGATTTTTCCCATAATCGAGCAGACCTACTGTACGTTTTAAACTATAAAAACACTGGATGTTTTAAACTATTAAACTTTTAACTATAAATTTCAACATACTGAACAACTAACTTTACATCTATTATAAATGCATAACTATAGCCATAACCTGAGACTGACTTTACAAGTACTTTTAGAAGACAACAATATTGTGCGAGATATTGTGCAAAAGAAGTATTAAAGGTATATGATTTGTGGAACATTCACAAGTAAACTTTGTCTCCTTATTGAGTTCTTGTAAGATAGAGTTTAAGTAAAGTGTCTGGGGCATATTAGAGAAAAGTGTTTCTACGGGTGGTTTATCAAGCCCACTCATCTGTGTGAAGCACACTCAGGACCCCGTTTACACTAATATGTTTTAGCTTTAAAAACTTTTGCTATGGTTATGGCTTACGTCCACACTACCTTGGAGTTTTCAAGCCCCGGAAATGGAGCGTTTTGAAAATGCAGAAGAGGCAGTTTTCGTTTTAAAATGCTGCTGCTCTGTGTCAGTGTGGATGGGGGAAAACGAAGACATCTGAAAACAGTGGCTGCAGACATCCGCCTATCTAATTAGGGTTTTTTCTCTTAATATTAAGTGCACAAGTTTGATATGGAAAACAAAATCCAGAGGACACGTCAGATAAATCTTCAAAGGAAACAGTGTACTCTATAACGTCGTTTTCAATAAAATGAAAATATGATTTAACCTTTTGAGGCCCAAGGTGTTTTATTACATGCATTTTTTATTTCTCTTTGCTACTTTTAGAGAAAAATTATGTCCATATATGTCGACTCGTGGTCCGAATCTACATAAAACATTCTTTCCTGATTTTTTTTATGCATATTTAATATAGAATTTTTTTTTTAACTTGCTTTGACTATCAGAGAGGACCCCCCCCCCCCCATTTTAAACGTTTAAAAATAGTGTTTGGGACATTTCATATGCTGCAAAACTGGCAGGATAATACTGTATGTCTGTAACAAATTATAAAACATTCAAAGTATTTTAAATAGCCACTTAAGTGCTAAGATGTGCTGTCCACGTATGTGGACACTCAAGCCCTAGGAGGATAAGGAACTGCCTATTTTCATTTTGATATTACCAACTTAACAGACATCAAAAATGTAGCTACATACTTATATGACCGTCATCTTCACTGTATGCATACTTATAACAAAACGAAGCCTATAACATAACTGCCTCCTTTAATTTTCATTGAAAAATAAGAAACAAACCTGGATATCCACCAACAAACCTTCGCTGAATATCAGTTTTAATAATCAACAATGGCCATTATAAAAGTAAAATGATGGGGTTAAATTTCTGTCTTCAAATCCATCCCAGAAAGGATCAACGTTGATCCTTTTTTTCATTACTTTATTCATATGATTATTTGAATCAGTATTTAATCTTTAAATTGATTTTGAGTAATGAATAAAGTTAAACATTACCTACTTTGTCGGAATATATTTACTTAGAAAAAAGGAGTGTCTTTGTCCCTATCTTTGTCTATCTAAACTCAATTTTCAGGAGCTCCAAATCAGGTCAGAGGTCATGGAGACCATCCAGTGAACCTCAATTCTTTAAGAATTGGAAACAACTGTTCCTATTGTTATTTGCTATGTGTTAATTATATCTAAAGTGATGTTTGACATTTTAAGTGTTAAATCTTTTAACGTTAATTCCTTTGCATGTAAGCTGCCAGTTTGGATGTAGATTATACTGGTTTTAACCAGTTTTGATAAGACTTGCTGAGAGAACACTCAGCCTTGGGTAAGAAATAGATTGTACTTTGTGTGTGTTCTATTCATTTTTGGATCATTTCACAGGTATGGGGTCAGCTCTGAGGTGGCTGTCTTTTGTTTGTATGCTTGAGATATTGAGATGTTGTACACAGGCACATGGAAATTTTCTGATCTTTAATCAGGTTAAAACACCTATATTAGGTAGGGGTGTAACGGTACACTCAGCTCACGATACAATGTGTATCACGATATAGTGTTCACGATTCGATATGTATCACGATATTTGGAATAAAAATTAAAAATTAAAACTGAAATGCAAATAAAAGATTTATTTTAAAAATTACCAAGTTAACAATTTTCAATGTATTTTTTTTTGTTTGTTTCTTTTTGTTGTTCTTTAAGAAAATATCAAAATTAAGGAAAATTTAAGTAAAGGTGCAAAAATAAAAAAAAATTGCATTCTATTCAAGTAAATTTTCTCAAGATTCTGTAGATGTAAAATAAAGGTGAATATGAGTAGGCTGTTATTATTGTCATTTCTCAGACTTATGGTAAAACAACAATATTATTGTGTGTAGGTCTACTGTTGGTTAAAATGCAAAATTTTGAATAGACTTTGAATAATGGACTTGAACAGACTTTAAATTTGTCTTAGTCATTAATGCACAGTAAAGTGATGACATCAGTATACAACTATTAATAATTCTGAAGTTGTATTATTTTGTTTGAGACATGCTTGCAATCTGTCATTAACAATATTATTAGACCATTAATTCACTAGTAAAAATCAGACATTTGTCATTATCAGATTCCCTATTGCATTATATTCAATATTATATAGGCTAGAATAGTTATACTGACACTGTTAAACATTTATTCTCATGTACAACACTCTTTGTTCGCTACGGAAAAAAAACATTAAATGCTTGTCGTAATCATAACTCTAAAATGTGATATGATCATTAAATGACGTGCACGCTTTCGATTTCATTTTCACAGCTAAGTGCTGTTCATACTTCGCGTGCGGCTCCCTAACGATCACTCTGTGCCACAAACTGAATGTTATTTACAACTTTATTACCTGTTATTTACAGCCTATGGAGGTTCTGTTCACTAAAGCAGACGCGCTCGCGTCTATCATTAAGTAGGGCGCGCACCCGCCCTCTCTGTAGTAACAGCTTATGGTCAGCAGCGCAGTGAGCACGTCATGTGTGATTTTGCGGCCGTGAATACATAATTACATTAAGACAGAAATGACATTTTTGGGTGAATTGTACCTTGTAAACACAGTATGTGACTCACTTTCAACACCATTAGGAGGTATGCATGTCGCTGAGCAAAGTATGTAAAACAATGTGAAGACTTCGGTTGTGTTTGACCCAGTATGCGTGTCAAAAAGCGGACGGGTCTAAAGCTATGTCTGTAAAACCGAAATGTTGCCAAACGTCCGAATTTGAGAGGATGGGCCATCCTGTATTTTAACTCCACTCATCTTGACCTGGCAACGTTACTGCTGCTAGTTCAAGCAATCTGAACTCACATGTGACAGCAGCTCACTAATAAAAGAAAACGGACGTCATATCGTTATAAAATCATCATAACGCCACGATGCATATTGTGACATTTTTGCATCGCTATAAATCGTACCACGATAAATCATTACACGCCTAATATTAGGGGTGTCAAAATTAATTGTTTCTTTGGTGCACCGCGATGCAGACGAGGACAATTCAGTATCGGTTCAGTAATAATCATAACCAGTTGTTATGTACTGATGTCATTTATCTTATTTGTGCTATGTCTTCGTAGCTTACTATGGCGAGGGAGGCGAGCGCATGTATTTAAAACGCTCAAACTACTTAAAAACGCAGAAACTGCACAATTTCACTGCGTGTGTGTTTGTTGGATAGTCTTTCACTGACACTTACAGCAGAAGCTCCTATTTCACTGTGATTGAGTAAATGAAAGTGCTCCTTTTCTCTCTCTCACTGTGGCCCATTTGACCTGCTGGGCATGACTTTTCCTCTCCTCTCGGCTGTTACATTGATACTTGTGGATACAGAGCTGAGCGCATGTCGGCAGTTTTCTCCACCGCGTCTATCATGGATCAGCTGTGATCGCCGCTGCTGTTTATCAATCATTTATTGGTGACAGTGTTGCCAACTTAGCAATTTTGTTGCTAGATTTAGCAATTTTTCATACTATCCTAGCAACTTTTTTTTTTTTTCAGAAAGCACCTAGCAACAAATTTAGCAATTTTTAACATTCATTTGGCTACTTTTAGCAATTTTTAAAATTTTTAAGTAAATTGCTTGCTCAGATTGTTTTTCATAACTGTTAATTTACTGATATGTGTTAACATGCATAATTGTTGGTAATTTAGATAGCAATAAATTCCAATAGTGCTATAATTGTTGTCACTTTCACAAATGTGTTAATTTCACAAGTTAAAAAGAGTAAGTACGCAAGCTGTGATTGTTTAAAACAATGTAACTGTTCAATATCAGTGTTTATTTAAAAATAAATCAAAAAGGGTTTGTATTACTTTTACAAATAGTCAACTATATTTTTCATACACATCTAAATGGACATATTTCAAATAATGTTTTTGCTAAGATGGCCAGTCAATTTGAGAAAACATTAATTATTTTGAATACTACTGTACATAAAGATGTAGTTTTGAGTTGCGATTATGCAATGACGTCATCACGCAAAGTAATATGTCAATAAGAACCTGTTTATTGTGCATCTGGATGTAATGTTTTAATATGATATAATATATGGCGCCTCAGAAAGTAGAGACATGATGGGCTTTCACTTGTCAGATACTGTGCAAATTAGTTCGTGTGGTCATCTGGCAACATTTAGCTACTTTTCAGCCAGGCTTTAGCTACTTTTCATTGGAAATAGTTGGCAACACTGATCGGTGAAATACGCCAGAGCGTTAGAGCCAATCGCAGCCCTTTCTGTTGAGCGCGTGACCAATCATAGGGATGTAAGAACGAACTCACTAGACAAGGCTCAGAAAGCGAGTGGGATATGTATGTGTTTATTTGCAATAAATGCTCATGTTGTTCTGTCCATGTAATTAAGTTTTTATTGGTACAGTTTATATATCTGGCTGTTTGCATTAAAGGACAAAATTGTATCACAAATAGTATATAAATATATTTATACATTTTTATCAAGAATTGTTGTGATGTGAAGAAAATAAACTATTTCTAAACTGTGTATTGAAAGCATCGTCAATGCACTGTGATGCACCGAGATATGGAATTGAACCAAATCGATGGCATGATAATCGTAACCGAACTGTGAGACCAGAGTAGGTTCACAGCTCTGACCTTTATGCATGACGCAGTTAATGACATTCTGTAAGAGTATAGTTGTTGTTAATTTATGATTGTAAGCAGAAAGGCCTACGAATTTATTGTGACTGTTGAAGCTGGCTTCTGCTGATGAGACTGATGAAACTATCCTCAGTAAACTTGAATCTCTGACTCCGGCTCTTCTTTATCTGACAGACTGGTCATTCTTTGGTTCAAACTGTAAATTATCCCTACAATAACGTACAATAAGTTATACAATATAGGAAATAAAGGCAAGCAATCACTCAATATGCAGAATCAGTGTTCGTGATTACACAAATTAATATATCAATTTATCATTGTGCTCAGCCGAATTATGTTTTATTTTAAGTCGTTACATAGAGACAAGATGAATTAATTGACTGCCTGGAGCTCAGACGTCCGGATATGCTGCAGCACATGCCAGAGTGTGTGTGTGTGGTCAAGTGATGTGCGTTTTCAGAGGTGTAGTGTGGACGGAGACCTTTTCAGAAATTAGGGCTGCACCGATCCCGATACTTCCCGATCCAAATCCGATCTTGCGCTATATTCTGTGTAATTTATAAGCCAACAAAAGCCATGAAGGTAGCCTATTATAAGACACTAGAAAGTTGTCATGTAGGCCTACTATAACCCAAATGTTCTGAAGCCATTCTATAGTTTAATGTGAAGCTCAGATTAATTTTCAAGTGCTTAAATTCATTTTCAACTCAGCGCTTCTCTCAGCTGCGCCTGTCAATCATTCTTCATTCATTCACAACTCATACTCTCTTCAAGACTATTTGCTCCTGTTAATAAAAGTAATCAGTGGAGAAAGGCATTTAGTTTTGCATTAAATGGATTTATTTTGACCTGCAAAAAGGAGTTCATTGCTGTTTCTAAATCATGTTGCGCTGTGTCTGTTAGATCAGCAGATCGCATTCAACACTGGAGTAGAGGGAGTTATTACCTACTCTTCACACACAGAGTAGGCCTACCTGAAATTTTAAATTATAAAAGGTTCAATAACACTTTGGACAGATCCTCAATGCAGTGATTTCTTCCCTTTGTGTTTGTCCGCAGATACCGGAGGGCAGAGTGCTGTGTCTGGGTGATGCATCAAGTGCTTCATTCACGCGCCGGCTGCAAACAATTACTCTGTAATATTAAAAGTTTATGTTCTCTCATCCTTCCGACTGAGATTATTCTTCCGAGGGGAATACTTTCAGTGCTGCGAATAGTTTGTAAAGTCTGGCTCATTGTGGTCAAAGTAGTTTATTAAATTAAGTGAAATTGACGGGCGCAATATGCATTGTCATTAAATTATTTAGCCTAATAGGCTACTCTGAAACTGTGAATATTTTACTGTAATTGAATTTATTTATATTAATATTTTAACAGACGAGTTTGTGTTTTGATTAGGGTCAATAGTGGTAACCTATTACAGATTTTTAAGAAAAATCTTAATATTACAAAAGAAAACAAAAGCTGAACCACAACAGATCAATTTCATAACGAATGCTCAAATAATGTAGCCTAGTTTAAAGCAAGCATCATGTTTTTAGTTAGATTGTGCCATCTGTAGGCCTTTGTTTGTTATTTTTACTAAAGAAGATATATTATTTGAGTTGATCACAAGTACTATATTATGCTTAAAAAAAAGCCACAGTTTCGGGATCGGATCTGTATTGGTCGATAATCAGAATTTTGGTATAGGGAACTGTTACATATTGAGTAACATTATTTTGACAATGCTAGTGTGTATTGTTCCTGTGTGTGTTGTATCCTCTATCTGTCTCTTTTTCTCTCTCTCTCCACATGAGCGGAGATCAGGTGCAGCTGTGAGAGGGGCGGCGCCAGTTATAAAACCGTGCTGTTTGCGCTCTTCATCGAGTTCTCTTCCTGTTTCCCCTCGCTGTTGTGTGTGTGAGCAGATCGCTCTAAGTTCTCTGTGTGGCAGTGATATCTTTCTGTCTGAAACCTTTTTCCAAAGTCATCTGGTGAGATACTCTGTTAAATACGGTACTAGGACGGTATTCTGTGTTAGCTGTGGCTAAATGTTTACTTACTGCTGAATGATCTAAGGGAAGGCCCTTTTTTCTTTTGTCCAGTTTTCTCCTGTTTAATGGATAGTTATGGAGGTCAGAATTGTTTTTCATTTACGGAACTTTATTTTCGGTTTTAGGTAAGAAATTTAATAATAGGTAGCGCACCTTGTTTTGTTTATTGTTTTGGCCTTTTTGTTCCCTGGTTCCTATACTGGAATTTTTGTTTAATAAATTTGTTACCCCTTTTTCGCAACTTGGCCTGTGTGTGAGTGCTTGGGGAACAGGAACGGGGACTCCGGGTGACCTCTTTTGATAGCGGTCATCCTTAACCTTATGTGCGTAGCGAGGTGCATCCGCTACGTAACAGGAACAGACCCAAAAAAATATCAGAAATATCATCCACACTGAAACGCCAGTGTGGATGTGGATCATTTTCATTCTAAAGCGCCCTTTTAAAACTGAAACATATAAGTGTGAGCGGGGCCTCAGAAACACACAACGTTTTTTTGAGATATGGAATGATTAAGTGATAACGTGGAGTGATTGCATGTCAGCAAATCTGCAAACTGGTTCAAGTGTTGGGGAAAGTGTAAGAGAGATGAAATAGTGTGTTTTCTAAAGGTTACTTGTAGAAAGAGAGATAGTGAGTTAAGGTACTGTTTCTTTCGCTGATCCATGAACCCTAACTAGGTTAGTGTTAATAAGATCAGATGTCAATTTCAAGCACTGCCATCACCTATTTCCTTTACTTTTGAGGTTGAACAGATCTCCAGCTCTTAGCCTTTATACAGAAGTTAATGTGTTCTCCAGTACAAAACGTAAAAAGTAGATATTTAAAAAACAAGAAACAGTTATAATGGAAAAATACACAGCTAATTTTCTACATCGCTTTAATTGGTTACATGTTTCACTCTGTCCGGTTTGCACATGGCCTCAGCATTTACCTGAGACGCCATCTTTCAAAGATCACAAACTGCCTAAGGGCCTTTTATTATCACAGTTCATTTGTCAGTTATGTCAGCTGATAAATATTGTAGCAGAAGTTGTTTGCTTGTTCTTGGTGCAATTAGATGCGGAGGTTCACCGCCATTAAAACTCAACAGAATGTTCTCAGGAACGGAAAAGATTCTCTTGTGGCTCATGATGCATTTGAACCATTTAGGGTTGTTTGTTTAGTACAAGGACGAAATTGTGGAAAATGCTCAAACAGGAACAAGGGCCACAAAAAAAAAAAAAAAAGACCCAGATAGCACTGCTCCATTTTCTCAATTAAAATGATTTACTTTGATTGAGTCTCATTTATACTGGTGTAATAAGGGGCTCTTGGACGCTTTCCAGGATTTACTACAGTTTCGAATGCATTCTGTTTTCAATAGGAAATGCCACATAGATCACTGTCTGTGTTAAAAAAAGTGTTTTGTTTTTTTTGATAAATAAAAACGTAATTCATAATTTAAATCAAAGCCTAATTGTTTATGCTACTAGTTTAGAGAATCTGAATTTGGTGCTCGGCCAAAAGCAGCACACTGGCCAGTCTTCCTTATCTCGACCGTATTGGCAGGCCATTTCCAGTCTCATATCCAAGCAACCGTTGGCTTAGGTGTATGTTTAGCGTCCAGTAGCTTGTGTTGTGCTATGTTGTAGAGGATAATGGGGTTGTTTGAATCGCATGACATGATTGATGAGGGCTGATGGCAGGTAATCAAAACCCACTTTGGCTGACTGTTTAATTTGGCACCCATAGGGATCTCGTCTTTTAGCCCTCCACAGTTTTTTAACAAGCCTCTGCTCAGACACAAACAATATTCATTTAGTTTTCAGCCTGAAAAATAAATTATGTGGGTAGATATAACTTAATTTCCTGCATCACGCTAAGGTTTTTTTTTGTTTGTTTTTCAAATTTAATCTCCAGCCTAGCAGACGATCTTCTTTCACTTGTTAAATGCAGCATAATAGCTCAACGTTTGATGACTTCACGTTTTAATAAGTACTGGCTTGCTGTAGCGCATGACCATAGAAATATTAATTTACAAGAGGATAAAAGACAGTCATAAATAAATCTAGTGGCCCATCTGCTGCTGCACACGTTCAGCATGGGTATGAGCTTTCGATATTTGTATAGAGTTGAAGTTAGGTTTATTATTATGGCAAGAGTTCAGTTTCAGGTTTACTGTAATGTTAGAATTAATGTTTTACCGTATGGAACATGAAACAAGTAGAAGATTGAACACTTCTCTTAGAGGGCCGCTGCCTAATAGTTTAGTTCCAACCCTAATTTAACATGCTCTAACCAGCTAATTTCAAAATTTATCATATCTTTTATATGCGTTTTAGTACCTAAAGATTGTCGTATTTCACCCCAAATGTCAGACGAAACTTACAAATATTGTAAAGCAGTCATTAATCTTATTCAATGATATTTTTTTTCAGACCATAACTAACAATTTAGCAAAAAAGTATAACAAATAACATGTATATGGTTAAAAACATACATTTTTATCTCATGTTAATAGTTTTGATTAGAATATGTCACGGGAAGTCGCAGCCGCAAAATTTTCAATACTTCAACAAAGCCAAAGGTCACATCAGATCCAAATACACTCACCAGTCACTTTATTTAGGTACACCTTTCTAGTATCGGGTTGGACCCCTTTTGACTTCAGAACTGCTTTAATCCTTCATGGCATAGACTAAACAAGGTACTGGAAATAGATGATGTTGGTCCATATTGACATGATAGCATCACGCAGTTGCTGCAGATTTGTTGGCAGTACATCCATGATGCGAATCTCCCATTCCACCACATCCCACAGGTGCTCTATTGGATTAAGATCTGGTGACTGTGGAAGCCATTTGAGTACTGTGAACTCATTGTCATGTTCAAGAACCAGTCTGAGATGATTCATGCTTTATAACATGGCATGTATCCTGCTAGAAGTAGCCATAAGAAGATGGGTGCACTGTGGTCATAAAGGGATGGACATGGTCAGCAACAACACTCAAGTAGGCTGCGGCGTTGACACAATGCTCAATTGGTACTAATGGGCCCTAAGTGTGACAAGAATATATCCCCCACACCATTACACCACCACCAGCAGCCTGAACCATTGATAAAAGGCAGCATGGATTCATGTTTTCATGTTGTTGATGGCAACTTCCCACTCTACCATCCGAATGTCGCAGCAGACTCATTAAACCAGGCAAAGTTTTTTTTAATCTTCTATTGTCCAATTTTGGTGAGCCTGTGCGAATTGTAGCCTCAGTTTCTTGTTTTTAGCTGACAGGAGTGGCACCCGGTGTGGTCT
The DNA here is from genome assembly GCF_903798145.1 of Danio aesculapii. NCBI lineage: Eukaryota > Metazoa > Chordata > Actinopteri > Cypriniformes > Danionidae > Danio > Danio aesculapii. The sequence goes on from NC_079445.1 coordinate 12,199,221, forward strand.
TTTGCTGCTGTAGCCCATCTGCCTCAAGTTTCAACATGTTGTGTGTTCAGAGATGCTCTTCTGCATACCTCAGTTGTAACGACTGGTTATTTGAGTTACTGTTGCCTTTCTATCAGCTTGAACCAGTCTGGCCATTCTCTTCTGACCTCAACAAGGCATTTGAGCCCACAGAACTGCTGCTCACTGGATATTTTCTCTTTTTCAGACCATTCTCTGTAAACCCTAGAGATGGTTGTGCGTGAAAATATCAGTAGATCAGCAGTTTCTGAAATACTCAGACCAGCCTGTCTGGCATCAACAACCATGCCACGTTCAAAGTCACTTAAATCACCTTTTTTCCCCATTCTGATGCTCGGTTTGAACTGCAGCACATCGTCTTGACCATGTTTAAATGCCTAAAAGCACTGAGTTGCTGCCGTGTGATTGGCTGATAAAAAATTTGCATTAACAAGCAGTTGGACAGGTGTACCTAATAAAGTGGCCGGGAGTGTATATGTTTTATATCAAAATGTAAATAAACATTCATTGAGCACACATAAATATCATGTCAAAACTACATTTTATTTGGAATGCGATTACTCACTAATTTTCACTCAGTACAACTAATACTCACTTTAGAAAAATGTTTAAGACATTTAAGACAACACAAAGCCATAAAAGATGTAAAACATTCGATTTGCTCTGACTCACCCATGGCCCATGGCTCCATTCGCAGGCTTAACGATGAAAGTTTTCTGCTTGCCTTTTCGTTTCAACTCCTTTACGTAGTTTTGGAACTGTGTGCACTCAGCTGGGAAGATCCAGGTTTTGGGGATGAAGCTATATTCCTGAGGCTGACTTTTAATCATTCTAAGGGTATTAAAATGAACAAAGATAAAGAGTAAAGTCAATATTTGTTGGCTGGAGGTTAGTTGTAATCAGTCATGTATCTGACATGGTATCGTGTTTTCAAACTCACTTGGCCATGTTCCTTGCCAAGCAGTCTTTCCGACAGATCTCACCCATTCCTGGGAAATGGTTTATCCTCTGAGGAAAATAATCATACTGTTAGAGGGCACTCGGTTATTCACCTCTGAGAGGAGAAACACAACATTAGAGCCCAAGTCTTGAACTGAGACTATAATATTTTGACATTTATGTCCAATTACAGACTCAAAACAAAAGGTGGTTGTCAGACCTTTCTTAACCCCTATTTAGTTCCCCACATTGTTTTTAATTTAAAACTAAAAAAGACGATCAATTTTGACTCTAAGGGCCAAGGTAATTGGTTCTGCATCAGAGCCCGTGTAGTTGTAGGTGCTGACAGATGAATGAATTGCTTTGAATGCAAAGAGGTAGGGAGAGAGGGTGGAGAGTTTTTCAGTATTCTTTGAGCAAATGAGGCTGAACAGGGCCATTAATTTGACTCATATGACCTGTAGCTTGGCAGCAGAACCAATCACCGGAAAGCGCAAAAAAAAAACACAACAACAGAAGAACAAGCATTTAAAACACAACACGCACTTCAAAACACAGAAAACAACTTTATGATTAGTGTTTTAAGAAGCAAAGTATTAAAGCCAATTGTTTGGGGTGGTTACCCTGTGATAGCTTACAGAATATTAGACAGATTTGTTTTGTTTTTTTCATTTGTTTGTTTCATATGGACATGTTGTGAATGATTGGGAGTGACATAATTCTTTAAATTTGATTCTTTCAAGTAGATTCTTAAAAAAATTGAAAATAAAATTTCTTTTATACATCTTCCTAAAATCATGTTGATGTTCATAGAAAATAAATGGAACAATTTGGAACAGAACTAATGGTTCTTATACGTCTTTTAACTGAACATGTAACTTCAGTGGTTATACAATAATTGCAATATTACTAAATATACTACAAGTTATAAAATAATTTCACATAGTATTGGATAAAATAGGGGCGGCATGATGACACAGTGGGTAGCACTGTCGCCTCACAGCAAGAAGGTCACAGGTTAGAGCCCCAGCTGGAGAAATTGGCATTTCTGTGGGGATGCATGCTCTCCCCGTGTTTGTGTGGGTTTCCTCCGGATGCTCCAGTTTCCTCCACAAGTCCAAAGACCTGCGCTATAGGTGAACTGGGTAAGCTAAATTACCCAGTAAAGTCCGTAGTGTATGTGTACAGTATATGTCTTGGTCCTCCAAGTTGGGGTTTGAGCGTTAGGCTAACGACCCACCTCGTAAACACCAGCATGGTCCGGCTACATATCTACTTCGCTATAAACAGCTCTAGGAGTAAGCAAGTAGTATTGGATAACATATTCTTTTAAGACTGTTTTAGCTTAGATTAAAATGCAATACTATATTTTGGTCCAATTTTATTACAGCACAGTATACTTCACATAGAAGGCTATTTCTAAAGTTCATTAAGTCAGTCATTTTCCTTCGGCTTAAGGGCGTCACACACTGGATGCACCGCTCAGTGCCGCGAAACTGCGCGTACATGACAATTGAAAGTATCGCACACCAGGCACGCACATTCGCATGCTATTTAAAATGAAACTATTCAGATGCCGCTCTGTGGCACGGCAGAAATATGAACAGTGTCCTGAGTCGTGGTTTGGCGCTGCGGACAACCGTCGACTTGCAGTGCGCCGGTGTGTTTACCCTGACAGAAACCTTTTTTAAGAATTCTGAAATGTGTGGCGCTATGCGGCATGCTGCCGAGCGGCGCTTCTGGTGTGTGACCCCCTTTAGTCTCTATTTCAGAGGTCGCCACAGCAAAATAAACGGCAACTATTACAGCATATGTTTTACAGAGTGGATGCCCTTCCAGCTGCAACCCAGTACTGGAAAACATCCATACACTCTCACATTCACACACATACACTACGGCCAATTTAATTTATTCAATTCACCTATAGCACGTCTTTGGACTGCGGGGGAAACCGGAGCACCCGGAGGAAACCCTCGCGAACAGAGGAAGAGCATGCAAACTCCACACAGAAATGCAAACTGGCCCAGCTGGGACTCGAACCAGCGACCTTCTTGCTGTGAGGTGACATTGCTAACCACTGAGCCAACGCCTATATTTCTAGAATTAGTTGCAGCAAATAAAATACATTATACTGTACATTTAAAAATACATATATTTAAAAAAATGCATTTAAAATACATTTTTAAAAATGTTGACATTCTAAAGCCCCACTTTGCAAAAAACTTTTCTCCGGAGTGACAGATGCTTTGGAATCATAAGATTTGTTAGATAAATGTGTATGTTTATGAAATCCAATCCAGTCTATAGATAAGTCCCATGAGAACAATCTTTCACATTTAGCATAACCTCACCTATAAATTAACTATGTAAGTTACGTGTCCACAAAAGCAAAAAGACTAATAAGGCATATGCCTAACAATAAATAGCATATCTCTACCAGAGCATGTGTAGCCAAATACAAAATGCCATGCTCTCTTATAAAATGACTGGCAAAACATGTTAAAACTGTATGTAAAAGTAAATATTATTTAGTCATTGCACACAATATTTCTAGTGTTGGTCCATTATGCTCCCACAGAAGAAGTATTGTTAGGTTTTGTCAGAATTATTAGCCCCCCTGTTTATTTTTGTCCCCAATTTCTGTTTAACAGACTTTCTCCAAAAGAACAAATATTATCAGACATACTGTGAAAATTTCCTTGCTCTGTTAAATATCATTTGGGAATGAAAAAGAAAAAATTCAAAGGGGGGCTAATAATTCTGACTTCAACTGTACATAAAAAATGACGTTTGCTGTTTGTTCAAACTACTTATTTAAATCAACACAATTCTTCATTTTTTTGTTTTGGGACAACTTAGTTGTTTTATGTTCAATCCACTTAAATTGAATTACTTCATGTTGTCCTAACACAAATTATATGTGTGGAATCCAGCATATTTTATAGTGTAAAAATGCTAGGTTATACACAATTCCTTCAAGTGGATTGAACATAAAACAATTAAGTTTAGCAAAAAAAAGAAAAGCTCAAGAATTGTGTTGATTGTGCTCATTTTAAAGAGCCCATATTATGCATAATATAACTCATATTTTGGTTTTGGGGGTCTCCAACAACATGCATGCAAAGTCAAAAAACCCTTTCATTGTCTTACAATATGCATTTTTTTACCTAATTATGCCAACAGCTCCCATATGATTATTTTAATGATTTATTTGTTCCCAAACCCCTCCTTAGCGCTATGCTAATCTGCGCTGATTAGTCTGATCACGGTCTGTTGCGATTGGTTGACTGCGTTCAGCGTGAGACAAAAAGAAACGGCCACTGCGGTTTATCAACATTGTTGAAGTCGTCACAGTGCAGAGTATATAAGTGAGCCCAATGCAGAAGTGCATTAAAGCAATGCAGCTAAACATCAGCATACTCCTCTATTCTTGACCATAAGTAAAAACAATGGCACACATTCAGTATTAATACACAGTGGCAAAAGCTGAATTATTTTGAAACTTGACTGAAGTACATGTGTAGGAACACCTGGTGATGGCCATAGCAACAACAAATGGCAGAGAATCGCGAGCTCAAAAACTCTTTAAATCGGTAAAGAAAGCGGTGCGCATTGTGTTTTCAACATGGCTTTAGACGCAATACAGTACAAACCACGCGGAGCGATTACAAATAACAAAACTCAATTAATACGTATTTTGCAAGCTAGAGAAAACATGGCGGCTACCATTTTAAATCACACTCACGTACACTTGTGAAATTGAGGAAGAAACTGATCCATGAATTGTATACTGAAAAAGTTCCTGTCAAGCTCTGACAATGTCCCATACATCAATAGTCTTTTCTGATCCTGCCCTCAACAAACGGCCAACGAATACCGACGTTGCAGGGTAGGTTATTGTATTAATCACCAGGGGCCTCATGTATCAACGCTGCGTATGCACAAAAACTTTGTGTCTGCTATGTTTCACGCTCACGTTTGGATTTACTAACGATGAAATTAACGTGAATATGTGCGTTGATCCACACCAACATCATGGCTGGCGTACGTGTATTTCTTGTGTGTGTTTGTTTTATTTCCATTGGCAACTCCTAGAGGCAATTAAGTTAAATTGCACACTACAAAGTATCGCACCAACAAAGTATACTGGCAACTGGTTCTTTCCAAAGGGAACTGGCAGACCGCACGGGGTTAAACCAGTCGTCTTTGACCCGTACAATGCCAGCTGTATGGGACAGGATCATCCGCATTACTAGCAGGTATATATAAGGTTTTTATACCATGCAGTTGACCAGCCAAACATTAAAGTGCAATTTGCAGCAATCGCCGGTTTTTCCAATGTAATCAAAGTGATCGACTGCACGCACTTTGCTATAAAGGCACCATCTGAAGACAAATTTGCATACGTGAATCGGAAACATTTCCATTCAATAAATGTACAAATAATATGTGATGCTCAAATGCGCTTAACAAATATTGTGGCAAGGTGGCCTTGGTCAACCCATGATTCATTTATCCCCACAAACAGCACGGTTGGGATGAGGCTCCAAGGTGGCAGGGTGTGTGATGGGTGGCTTTTTGGTGAGTGATGTATTTAAAGATATTGTTCCAGCTTAGTTTTTATTTTAATATATTTTATTGAGTGTAATTATTTAACTGCATATCAGGAGACCGCGGTTATCTATTAAAGACGTGGCTGTTAACCCCCCCTCATCAACCCACAAACTGACCAAGAGCGCAGATACAATGATGTTCATTCTCGCACTCGGGCGATTGGGCAGCTGAAATGCCAGTGGCGCTGCCCTGATAAGAGCGGAGGGGTGCTGCTATACTGCCCTAACAAAGTGTTCCTCTAATACATCTGTGTCACCCACAAACACGGATACTACTCCAGACAGTAAAGTGTCGCCCACAATTGAGAAAACTCTTTCCTCAAAGGGTGTTAGTTCAGCATCCCGTTCCCCCGCCTGTTCGGTTCACACTTTGACGGTGAGCCGCTGTTCTCCTCTTAACCTACACCTTTACATCGGACCATTTCTTTTTTATTCACTCACAGTGCAATGTTCAGACCCCGCGTCAGCAAAACTCTCCCACTCTATTTTTTTTCTTTTGTTATTAATTCCAGAGGACAAACTTACAAATAACAATAAAGTTTTTCTCCGGTCTATCCAATTCACATTCTGTGAAGTTTTTCTTCTTGCTTGCTTTTGCCATTGCTTTTTCGTTTGGTTTTGCCAAAGTAGAGTCATTACCATATTTATACAGGGAAGGAGGCAGGGAGGGGTTTTGCGCTTGTGCATGTGCGCTCAGTTTCACGTTAATTCGCATGTACAAAGAGAATATGCATAGGATTCCGCAAACACAGTGTTTCATACATCTGAATTTTTTACTGTGCATGCACATTTACAGCTTTGTTCATATGCAATGTTTTAGTATTAATTCAATGCAAGTCTTTGTACATAAGGCCCCAGAACGTTCACTAATTAATGTTCACTCATCTTCAGTCATGATTAATCCCACGCAGACCAGCACTCTGCTAGTGTTTGAGGGGAAAGGCGAGTTCATGTTTTACCGGATCTGGCACTTCATATTTGGTATTGTTTAGTGTCGGCACAAACAAGCAAAAGATCCAGATGAACGATGAATCATTTAAACGACTCTGAGTGACTCTTTTATTTGGAAATCTATATTTTTAAACAAGATACACTTTCAGATTTAAACATCAGCTGGATATTATTATTCACTTAGAGCAGTGTTACACACTATGCTGAAGGTCATTTTCAAAAACCCATAACACGGGGTTTTTAAATATGTACAGTAGTTGGAACAACCAGTAAACATAATGTTTTGAGTGTAAACTATAAAAAATGCTGGGTTCCACACAATAATTTTTTGTTGGGGCATCATGAATGAATTAAGTTAACTTAATAGTTTTAGCACATTTAAGTGGACTGTAAACATAAAACAATTAAATTGTCCCAAGAAAACCCAAGAATTGTCTTGTGTGGTGGGGAAAGCGTGGCTAAACACTCAGGAAGGTGGGAGAGCGAGTGGAGACACCGGCAGCTGGTCAGTACCCAATCAGAAATAATTAATAACACCCGTTTTCTCTAGTGATTGGGCCAGAGAGACACCGTCTTAAGGGAGCGGGAGAGACCAGTCGAAAGAGAGAGAGACCAGTCGAGAGAGAGAGAGAGAGACAAGTCGAGAGAGAGAGATAAAGGTGGGTTCTAGCATCTGCGCCACACTAGTCACGATGGAAGAAATTGTCTTGCTTTTAGCTCTGCAAAATATGCAAAGATCGCCCAACTTCAGAGAAAGGGCAGTCATCGCAGCTTGCGCCTATGGTTTATTTATGATGTCCTCCATTCAGAGGAATTTGTGGGTACGAGAGAGATCTAAGGTCTGATGGAAGCAAATTGTGGCAACTGACCTTTTCCCCCTCCATGTTTCCTCTGTTGTTGTTGTTGTTTACCACGTCGGTGTCTCCACACACACTCTTCCTTCTATGTCATTAAACCGCAGAGAAGTACCACATTGCCGCAAGTTTAATGACGTACAAAACGGAATGCCTCAATAAATCCGATCTGCCCGTTTACATGAGTCGCATTATCACATATCGGATTTTTATCTGATTTATTTCTACATTTGAAGGAGGCCTGAAACTGATCTCTGAATATCCGAATGCATGCGTTTTTTTTTTCGTGTTTAAACAGTCATAGAACAGATCCAATCTGTGTCACATATGAGCAAAAAAAATCGGAATTGGGTCACATTCAACTTGCAGTGTAAACGGGGCCTTTGAGCCCCGTGCTATGCTCTAAGAATTACTGCAAAAATGAAGAAAACTATTGCTAACCTTATCGCAGACCCTGTCTTCTTCTTCCCACAACGAACCTTTCTACATCTTGTTTCAGCTCATTTTAAATAAGTAGCTTGAACAAACAGCAAACGTCATTTTTGAGTGTATGTGTAAATGTTGAACAGAAGGAACAGGTCATCTGTAAAGACTTCGGAACACAGCTACAGTCACTGATTGAGCTGATCTGTTTTTAAAAGACATTCAATTAAATCTGCTCCATCTGATGCTTGAATACTGTACTTTAGTCATAAAGGTTATATACAGTAAATTAGATTACTTCTGTTGAACAATCTATAATTTTGAATGTTTTCAGGAACACAAGTGTAAGGCAAAAAGGAAACGCAGAAGGAAACTTTAGCAAAATGTTTGTTTTTAACCTATTATTCCCTTCCTTAAACTAAAAAGAAAACCCCCAATACCTGATAGTTCCTGAGCTCAGCGATTTTCTCATGTTGCACGGCAGAGTCATTCCAGATGAGATTGGCTGTCTCGTCATCATCTCTGGCTTTGTGAAAGGTCAGCTCCTCAATGACAATACGAACTAATAAAACAAAATACAATTAAAATCCTATGATATTTACTGACTGACTATACTGAATTATATTTGTTTTCATGACTGAATGAACACAAACCATTGACTTCACCATTCTATGATTCATCAACAGAAACCCTTGTGTCCTTTACTTCTAATCCTTGTGTCCTTTACAATCTAATCAGCCAATCAATGCATTTAGTAGACACGATCAAACTGATAATTTATGATAATCTAGCATCAGGACATAAAGTTGACATTAGTGATTTGGTGAATCCAATGAGTAACAAAAATATAATTTATAATATTAATAATAATAATTCCTTACATTTATATAGCACTTTTCTGGACATTCAAAGCACTTTCAAAATATTTGGGGGGAATCTCCTCATCCACCACCAGTGTGCAGCATCCATCTGGATGACATGACGGCAGCCTAACTGTACCAGACCGCACACCACACACCAGCTGATGGTGGAGAGGTAACAGTGTGATAAAGCCAATTATGATGTGTGGATGGTTATTTCAATTCAATTCAATTCACCTTTATTTGTATAGCGCTTATACAATGTAGATTGTGTCAAAGCAGCTTCACATAAAAGGTCACAGTAAATAGGAACAGTGTAGTTCAGTTTGTAGTGTTTAAGTTCAACTTTATGGTTAAAGGCCATGGTTATGAGGCCATGATGGACAGAGGGCAGTGGGCAAATTTCGAATCAAGGACATCCTTGGATTTTAATGACCACAGAGAGACAGGACCGCGGTTTAACGTCTCATCCAAAAGACGGCGCTCACTGAGCAGTATAGTCTCCATCAATATACTGAGACGTTAGGACCCACATAGATAGCAGGTTGAGTTCCAACAGCAACCTAGCTTTACCATGTGGTCTCCCATCCAGTTACAGACAGGGTGCAGCCCTGCTTAGCTTCAGTGGGCGACCATGTGAGAGTTGAAGAGATCTAGCTTAGAGTTTAGATTCTTTGCCTGAGCCCAAGCCCAGACTTGACCAGACTCGACCCACGGACTGGGTCAGGCCAATATTTCCTGCTACTATCTTCGGGACGGTCCAGGCCATGATCAAGCATTTAACTATTACTTAATTAGCCTGATTAGGTGGAAAGCTATGCGATAATTAGAAATGTTATAAAAATTTTTAGCAAGGTTGGCCTGAGCAACACGTGTGGGTCTACGAAGTTCACAATTCACAATGCGTGTCATGCGCAGCAATGCTCTAGCTCCTGCAACAGCATCTCCTCCACGGGCACACATTCACATTTCACACCCAAGCAGAGGTGAAGCAGCGCATGTGTGTAGAGCAGAAGTAGCGTTTAAAAATCAGAGGATCTTAAAAAATTGCTACTTTTTACTGGCATTCAATGTGTTTTGGGTCATTATCAAAGCGAAGTAACTTTAATGGAGCGTGAGCAGCAGCAAAAATAGACCCAGCGCCGAAATTTGTTTTTATTTGTTTATTTTTTCCTTTACTTTCATCAATTGGTGAAGTTTGTTCCTCGCCACTGTCGCCACTGGCTTGCATGATTTGGGACTTGTGGAGCTGCGTCTCGATGGATTGGCTCTTCAGTGTTTGGACTTTCAGCAGTGAAAATTAAACCACACTAAACTGAACTTCAACTCTGAAAACTGGACTGACAAAGTTCCAATTTACTATAATCTCCTATGTTAAGCTGCTTTGACAAAATCTACATAGTAAAATTGCTATACAAATAAAGATTAATTGAATTGAATAGAATTGCAATGATCATGGCACTGCTGCTTCAGCTCTGCTCACACTCCGCACTGACACGCTGCTTCTGCATGTTGTATAAAAGCTGTAATCTGTTAACATAGACGCGGAAAAAAACGTGCATGCTTTGTGAAAGAGGCGTAATGATAGTGGGGACTTTCACGATGAACAGACACATGAAGAAGGCTTGCCATAGCAAAAAGAATAATAGTCAGCCTTGAATGTCCTCTTTTGTTAGGATTCATACTGTATAAACAAACAGTGCAGTTTACATGCTTCCTCCTTGTTGCATTATTTATCAAGATAAATCTAAACTCATTTCTGTAGTTAAAACAACTCAGAATTATAGTTGAGAACTGTTATAACGGCCCATGTATTAAAAAAAGTCAGGTTTAAATCAGGCTCAGGCTCATAAGTACAGTTACAGTGTCGGACTGGGTCAGGCTCGGACACAAGGTGCACAGGCTCAGGTAGGGTCGGGTTTCATTTTTTTGCGTCCGATCTAAGCTAGCTGTCATAATTTATGTATTACGTTGTAGTAAATATACAGTAAGAAAATGGCTGTTCTCAATTAATGTATTTTGCTTTAATAGTAATAGTAAATAGTATATTAAAAAGGAAAGTTTAACATAAAAATGCTTGACCTCACTGTTTTTAACTGTCCACTGCCCTGCAATGTCAATTTTTAGTACAAAAACTGTGTGAATGTCTCTTTACACCAAAGATGCCCAAACTAGGGCCTGCGAGCCAAAGTTGGCCCATATTAACCTTTAATTTAGCCAACCATCCCATTTGAGTAGATGGGGAGGTGGCTGGGGTGAATATCTTTAGTAATTTTAAGCAATGTTTTGTAGTTATTTTTAAATATTAGGAAATTACTCATGGAAAAATGTATTTAATACAGTTGGGTATATTTACCTTCGGCCCACAGCCCTCAATCAATTTAGTTTTTTGGCCCTTCATAAGAAAAAGTTTGGCCACCCCTGCTTTAGACCAACAAAGAAAGAAAGAAGGTTTATTCCTACCAATCTCATATTTTGTTCCTACAACATTGGCTGTGATGAATCCCTTCTTCTTCTTCTTGCTGCGCACTTTCCTCTTTACTCCATTCTGGTTGGTTAGAGCTGGTGGCATTTTCATGGGGGATGTTCTTTGATTGTCTGTGAAATATGAAAAAATATTCAGTCACTGATCATTCACTATGGTTATTATGTTGGCTTGGGAAATCCCATAGATATATACACTGGATATCACATACAGTACAGACCCTGAGCATGCGTCAATATCGCCGCCACATTTGTAAAGTGCTCCCAGGACAAAAGTCATTCAACCGCACTAGTCAAGACTAAAGCCAATCTGAAGATGCTGGACTTTATCGCTGTGTACAGGTGTAGTAACGAGCAAATAAAAAAAGCACAGAGGCTGAACATTTCATGGATAAGATTTCGTTTTTTACGTTTTTGTATGTTACTAACTTTTGTGCTCACCAAGTATCGATGATATACGGTCTCTTATTGCACTGACCATAAGGCAAAGTAGCACCAACTTGCACTAAATACTAGGCATATGCTAGTTTTGTTGAATAAAATAAGCAAACAATGTAAATGAAATATGACAACAAGTTGCTGCGGAGCTAGAAACTTGTATTATTGTGGAATAAGTGAACGAAACGCTCCCTCCATTTGAATGAGAAGTGAAAGCAGGACAGGGGGTGTGTTTCTGTAAATGGATTAGATCAAATTTAACAGGGGGGGAGGATAATACATTTCTATGCACACAAACACATTCTCTTTGTCAGGAATGCCCGTGTGGTCACTTATCCATCGATGTAGAAAAGTGATGTAAATCTATACATTACACATTTTTGGGTTTTGCCCACTGGAAAAAAAAAACTCCTGATCATAGATACATGTCTATACAGTAGAAGTCATAATTATTAGCCCCCTTTGAATTTTTTTCCTTTTTTAAATATTTCCCAAATTATGTTTAACAGACCAAGAAAATTTTCACAGTATTTCCTTTAATATTTTTTTCTTCTGGAGAAAGTCTTATTTGTTTTACTTTGGCTAGAATAAAAGCAGTTTTTAATTATTTAAAAAAATATTTTAAGTTATTAACTCCTTTAAGCTATATATATAAATATATTATATATATATTTATATATTTATATTATATATATATATATTCAATAGTCTACTCAACAAACCATCATTATACAATAACTTGCCTAACTACCCTAACCTGCCTAGTCAACCTTATTAACCTAGTTAAGCCTTTAAATGTCACTTTAAGCTGTATAGAAGTGTCTTGAAAATTATCTACAAAATATTATTTACTGTCATCATGGCAAAGATAAAATAAATCAGTTATTAGAGATGAATTATTAAAACTATTATGTTTAGAAATGTGTTGAAAAAAAATCTTCTCTCTGTTAAACAGAAACTGGGGAGAAAAATAAACGGGGCTAATAATTTAGGGCGGGCTAATAATTTTGACTTCAACTGTGTGTGTATGTACAGTATCTCTGGCTCTGGATGGCCAGTCCTCCACTACACCTTGGTCCCACATTCATTCAAAGGAGCGCTACCCTGTACTAAAATGGCTGCTTTATTGACGCATTCCTTCCAATAGACAATAGCATCGGCAACATCTAATGAAAATATCAGGGAATTGCAAAGGTATTTTTTTTTTTTTGTCTAACTCATGTTAGAACAGCAGGATGTGTCACTAAACTACTTTAAAGGCATATTTCATGCAAAAATGAAAATTCTCTCATCATTTACTTACCATTCACTTGTTCAAAGCCGAATTAATTTTTTTTGGCACGATGGATCAGTGATTAGCACTGTTGCCCCAGTATGGGTGGTTCCCAGTACTAGGTTGTGGCTAAAAGGGCATTCTCTGTGTAAAACATATGCCGGAATAGTTGGTGGTTTATTCCGCTGCGGTCACCCCTGATAAATAAGGGACTAAGCCGAAGGACAATGAATGAATGAATGTTCAGTTGCAGACAAAAGAAGATATTTTGGAAAAATATGGTAGGTTGTTGGGACCCACTGACTTCCATTTTAACTTTTTTTTTCCACTATGAAAGTCAATATGTTCCAGCAATCAGCATTTTTCAAAATATCTTTTTTGTGTGTCCAACACAAGAAAGAAACTCATAAAGCTTTAAATGGGACCTATTATGACCCTTTTTAAAAGATGTAAAATACGTTATGATTAGTTTCCCATTAGAAGCTGGTTATAGTCACAGACTGTTGCCACACAACCGTGTTTAAACAAAGACTACAGAATACACAAGGCATGTCACTTGTATAGTTTTGAATGTGGAAATATGTAACAGTAAATATGGCGAATAAAGCCCCGCCTACTAATACAGGAGCCAATCATTGTTCACTATAGCCTGACGTTTCTCCGGGGGAGAAGTTCGGACCAGATCTGTGCTTTTACGACAGTTTTTATGGTTAACAAACACACTGGAATCTCAGACTGGAATACTTGCTTCACTGTCAATTACACTTGAAAACAAAAGTTTTCTGGTTTTGTAATCTGTATGAAACCAATGTGAGGTACCATCAGTCCTGTCAAACGCACATCACATGACAGCAACTACTCAAACAACCACAAATTTGTTAACAAAGAGTCGCTGCCATTTGTGGAGGAGATTCACCATCAAGAGCAAGTTGTTAATTACTTCAAAAGACCAGCGTGATCTGACGTAGCATTATTCAGAGTATGATAATGTGTAACACAGCCATAAATGAGGTTGGTGTTGTGATCTCATTCTTTTCGAGTGCACTTATACGTTAGCTTGGACAACCTGAAAAATGCAGACTTTGTTTGATTTGAACGTTTAGAAACAAAAAATATAAGACAGTTGTTGCTTTATTGTATTGGTGATTCCAATCATGGAATGTAATGGTAAGCTTGGTAAACAGTTTTGGACAATTTGATGTTTACCCATTCAGACAAAATACCAGAGCATACTGCCTGAGAGGTGTGTCAAAGATGGCCGCCAAGTGAACTGACTTTCCTTAAAGCAGGGGTGTCAAAACTCGGTCCTGGAGGGCCGGTGTCCTGCAAATTTTAGTTCCAACCCCAATTAAATACACCTGAACCAGCTAATTAAGCTCTTTCTAGGCATACTAGACTTCCAGGCAGGTGTGTTGGAGGAAGTTGGAGCTAAACCATGCCGAACACCGGCCCTCCAGGACTGAGTTTGGACACCCCCTCCTTAAAGGGACTTTGGTTTAAACCCTTTATAAAAGTGATGTTTGCATAATAGGTCCCTTTGAAAATACATGCAAATGATAAGGTGATTTTCATATTTGGTGAACCATTCTCTTCAACTGAAAATCTAGTAATTGCAAGATTTAAAAAACCCAACAGCAACATTTCTGTAGGCTTTCTCAAGCCAGTGTCAAAGTACTGAAATACTTTTCATTACACTTCAGCATCAATAAACACATCTCCACCACCTACTAGAGAATCTACTACCAAGACAGAAAGAGTTTTATTGTGGATTATCTTTTGCGGTCACGGTTGTAGTTACATTAAACGTACAGTACCTCCATCATTGGGGGGTGAGGGCATATCTCAAACTCCTGGCCTCTTGCTTCCCAGCCTCAGAGACTTCTGAGACACAGTTTGGCACCAAGTCTACTTTCTTCTGACTGTCTTTGTGGCAACAATGTTAAGAGGCGGCAGGATCATCTGGCCACTTAGACCATGAGGCAGGGGACAGAGTGAAGTCAGGTTGTGGACTGTATATCTATAAGGAAAGAGGTCAGGGCTTCTCCACAGGACCACAGATGGGCAGGCAGACAAGGAGTCTGAAAGACAGAAAGAAACAGGAAGATTGGTAATGTCAAACAAAGAAGAGACACTGGAGGGAACTGCACAGTCTGGCCAAACGTTTACTCTGTCACTCAAAGCTATCAGCACTGCTGACAGCAGGTTTCACCTCACTGATCAGCTCTTTCTGCCTGACGGGGGCTTCAGCACATGAGGGTCTGTCTGCTGCTTGTCAAGCAAACTCGACATTAGCACCGCCGCATCATCAGCCTGCAAGGTTTCTTCCATGTTTAACATTCTAATGTTCACTTTACATGTCTGTGATCTGTCACGCAGCAAAGCACACGTCTAACAACGCAACACGCTCTCTGAAAAACTAACGCTAGCATCAAACTAACAGCACAGCAATGCGCTCCTCTGACATGAAAATGACAAATGATGAATAAGCCTAGCAATATTAAATATTTATCAATTATGATACTTAGCCTGCAAGCTGAAACATGTAATGTTGAAAAGTCAGATTCACATCCATGAATCACCTTAAACTGTCAAAATCAACATTCAAAAAGTAACTTTGGGAAACACTTTACAATAACTACACACTTTGAATCATTTATTAAGCATTAGCAAATTGTTAATTGATTATCTGTTAAGCATTAACTTGACATTAACAGATGTTAGTATGCAGTTTATAACTCCAGATACAAATGCTCTATTCTTGACTTACAAGCACATACATAATGTGCTTAATTATTGCATTTTCGTACTTTGAAACAGTTTATTATTGTTTACTGTTTATTATATTCCCGTCACTAAATTTAGTATTGCATCACACCAGTTATTTGAGAGAAGTTGCTAGATTTTTAAAGATTATTCAGAATATGCAAGTAAATGATTAAAAAACTGTTTAAATTACCATTTATATTTCTTATTATTTGGGCATATACTAATGGTTAATTTGTATGTTAATAACTGCTTTCTTAAGTCAACTTCATCCAGTTTTGTGACCTAATCTAGTGAGGACTGTTTATGCTTTATAAATCCCTTATAAATGACAATTAAAGGCTCAGTTATATTTTAAACATAAAAAAAAAAAACTTAATTCATTTCTATCTATTTAAAGATACACAAATGAAACTGTATCAAATGAAAAATCTTTGCAACCTTATGTAAAATAAAATTACTGTGCAGTTTAAGCATCACTAAATAACATTTAAATTCATTCATAAATTTTCTTTTCCCTTTATTAATCCGGGGTCGCCACAGTGGAATGAACTGCCAATTTATCCAGCACATTTTACGCAGCAGATAGCCTTATAGCTGCAACCCATTTCTGGGAAACATCCATACATACTCATTCACACTCATACACTACGGACAATTTAGCCTACCCAATTCACCTGTACTGCATGTTTTTGGACTGTGGGGGAAACCTGAGTACCCAGAGGAAACCCACGCAAACGTAGGGAGAACATGCAAATTCCACACAGAAACACCAACTGACCCCAGCCGAGGCTCGTACCAGCGACCTTCTTGCTGTGAGGCAACAGCACTACCTACTGTGCCACTGCATCGCCCAAACATTTTAATGTTGTATCATAATATATTGTTCAATTATTATATTGTTGTTGTTTTATCCAACTTTATGTTATATTTTGACACTCCTGTTATTCGGCAAGGTTTAAAGTTTACAGTAATTTTTTTTTTTTAGAGAAGGGTGCAAAGATGTATTATTACTGAGCCTTTTATTATCATTTATTAGGGATTTTAAAAACAAAGTCACTAGATTAGGTCACAAAACTGAATAAAGTTGAGTTAATAGTTAACTTATTAACAGAAACATTTAACATTTTATTAGAATATGTCTGAATAAAAAGATATATAAATGTTGATTTGAATAGTTTATTAATCATTTACCAACACATTCTGAGAGATCTTAAAAACCCTAAACTACTCTTAAATACAAATGATTTGTAAATAATGCGATACTAAATTTAGTAATGAAAAATTAATCAGTAACAAAGTATGAAAGTACAATTATTAAGCACGTTTGAAATGTGCCTATACGGTAAGTCAAGAACAAAGCCTTTTTATATGCAGTTATAAACTGCTTACTAACATCTATGTAGAGTTAATGCTTAAATTATGAATTAACTATTTGTTAAGGCTTAAGATGATTCATAGTACGTAGTTATTATAAAGTGTTACCACGGGTTGAAACAACACAGTTCTTAC
The DNA here is from genome assembly GCF_903798145.1 of Danio aesculapii. Lineage (NCBI taxonomy): Eukaryota > Metazoa > Chordata > Actinopteri > Cypriniformes > Danionidae > Danio > Danio aesculapii. Next base: position 12,216,349 of record NC_079445.1, read on the forward strand.
GTTTTTTGGGACAACTTTATTGTTTTATTCTCAATCCACTTAAATTTATAATAACAACAAAGTTGCTAGTCCGGACAACACGCTAAAATTGTGTGGAATCCAGCATTTTTTTTTACAGTGAATGATCGTATTGTTTAATAATCTCTATGTTGTCTATATTAAAATATATAATTTATAAAAATGTATTAACATATTCACAATTTTCATTAGACAAGTAAATTTAACATATTAAACATCATTTGATATTATTTAATACATTTCAAATAAAACACAACAATATTTTACTTCCTTACGACAATATTCATACATACAGTGAAGTCAGAATTATTAGCCCCATTTGAATTTTGTTTTCTTTTTTAAATATTTCCCAAATTATGTTTAACAGAGCAAGCAAATTTGTTTTATTTCATCTAGAATAAAAGCAGTTTTAAATTTTTTTAAAGTAATTTTAAGGTCAAAATTATTAGCCCCTTTAAGCTATATATTTTTTGATAGTCTACAGAACAAACCATCGTTATACAATAACTCGCCTAATTACCCTGTCTAGTTAACCTAATTAACCTAGCTAGTTCTTTAAATGTCACAATCTGAATACTAGTGTATTAAAATATATATTGTTTACTGTCATCATGACAAAGATAAAATAAATCAGTTATTAGAAATGAGTTATTAAAACTATTAGGTTTAGAAATGTGTTGAAAAAAATCTCTGTTAAACAGAAATTGGTTGAAAAATAAACAGGAGACTAATAATTCAGGGGGGCTAATACTTCTGACTTCAACTGTATATAAAACACATTTACAATCATTCATATTTACCCTGGACATTCTACCAGAAACGTACATAATCCGTCCCTGAAATAAAAACATAAATACAGTGATTAAAAAGTATTTCATCCCAAACATTTCTAAAATGGACTAATGATTGATTTCTGAGTTGTTTTGTAGAGGTCATTCATTTGGTTCTTAGATTTTTGTTCTTTATTAAAAACACTTCACAAATTTACAATCCCATCATTACCCTTGTCCTCAGGCCAACTGAACATACAGCTTTAATAGTTTTGTTATGCTAAAACCTGTTATTTATGAAAAAACCTTCAGAAATAGCAAAGTTTAAGTTGTTATTATTCACATCAATTGATTAAAACACGAAATTATAAATAAATTCTACAAATAAATACTACAAATACTGTATATAATACAAATAAATTTACAATTGTCCCCATGTTTCGGTCAGTCGCGTCACATTTGCATTAAATTTAACATAAAATGCATGCAATACACCTCTAAGGCTATGACTAAAGGAAGTGACATCATTTGATGGAGAAGCTGACAGTGATCAAGGACGCATAATTGTATGATTTTATGCTTGTTTTTGTATGATTTTTTATGGAAAAGACAAGCTTAAAGGTCAGGCCCTGTCACATTTTTATAAGTGAAAATGTGTGTTTCTGGTAGAATGTCCCACCCCCAGGCATGTAACTCCTTCAAAAACTGAATATCCTAAAGTATTAACACATTTACTAATTGTTTTATAAAAATGTAATTTGTGCTTAATGAGAAGGAATAGTTTTAGATGGATTCATATATTTAAAACTGTCAATATGTCAACAGTTTCCCAACAATAGGTTGCAGCTGGAAGGACAAGTTGGCGATTCATTCTGCTGTGGCGACCCTAGATTAATAAAGGAACTAAGCCAAAAAGAAAATGAATGAATGTCAACATCCTTGCACAAAGTCGTTTTTTTTTATGAAAGTACGCACTGAACTGACTAGATTTAAGGCATCACATTTGACAAAAGCATTTACTGTACCAAATGCAACAATGTAAAATTGCCAAGTTGATTTATGTATTTCTTTTTTTTAGATTTAATACAACATTTCTGACTTGTGCAGCTCAGCCAGAATCTACTCTTAAAATACAATCCAACACTGACGTCTTGTGGTGTATTTGTAAAATGCATGTGTGCACACACTGATTTCACAAAACTTTTAAACGGAAAACCAAAACACATTAACAGATCAAGTATGCTCCAAGAATGAATGTCAAGATTTTTAACAAGGGAATAATTTGGTTAAATTCCCACCATGTTTACATTTATGTGATCATTTGCAATAGTCACATCGCAGGATATGCAATGTTGAGTCTTTATTATAATTTATATTTGCCTATTTGCATGGGATTTTCAGGCATGTTACTGTATGAGGATTTTAAAAACATTCAGGCAAACGTTAACAGCAGTTAATAACGGAATAGTTTCAGGATTTCAAGAATGAATGTCAAGATTTTTTTTACAAGGAGATTATTTGGTTAAATTCTCACCATGTTCAGTCATGTCCAATAATTATCAAGATGCTTATGCCTTCACATTTCTAATGGCTCGGAGAAGAATATTGCTTGATTGGAAATCAAGTAAACCACTTTAGTTTCACTGGTTTAGTGATTTGATGCTGTTTTTAAGATTGGAGATAATTGAATACTCTCTTAGAGGATCCACTAAACGTTTTTATACAGTTTGGAATCCAATGATCTCATACTTTAAAAAGGCACTTCCCCCAAACTAAAACTAACAGGGAAATTAAAAGGCCTATGCTTAAAAAGATAATCTCAATGGGCAAACATTGATGTTAAATACTTCCTCAGTGTACTATCAAAACTCTGTGACTATGTAAATATTTAATTTATGATTAATTTATTTTATTTTACTTATTTATTTTTTGAAGGGGAGGGGGGTTGTTCATGAGAAAAATGTAACAAAAAAAACAAAAAGTCTTGTCAAATTTATGTATGTATTATTTCACCTTGTTTTTCTTTCAATAAAAAACTATTTTAAAAAAATTCTTGCCATGTTTACACAATTAAGTGTAATTCTGAGTGACCACATATAGGTTTTGAAAACATAAACTCTTACCATGTCAGTGTTTTTCTGTTATTTGGTAAAGCAAACATTAGGGCTACACAATATATTGTTTCAGCTGTATCGATATTGCAATGTACACATCCACAATAGTTCCATTGCAGGATCTGCTATGTCGAATCAGGATTATAGTTGAGTAGGCATTAAAAACACACATCATTGTCGAGTAATTGCAAAGTTTAACCATAAAGTTATCAAAAAATGTATCATTAGCATGTGTTTTACAGCCAGTTTAAAGCATTCAGGCACCGGAAGTTAACATTTTAGTAACTTCAAGAAACATTAATTATATTAATGCATATATTAATACATACTGACTTTGCTTAGATAAAAGTCTTGTCACCTAACAGAAATAATGTACAGTATAGAATATAAAGTCATGGTGCAGTGGAGAAAGAATTAATATTGTGTATGACTACCATGAGTTTGGAAGACTGCATCCATACACCTTTGCAATGACTCAAATAACTTGTTAATAAAGTCATCTGGAATGGCAAAGAAAGCATTCTTTCAGGACTTCCAGAGTTCATCAAGATTCTTTGGATTCTTCTTCAATGCCTCCTCCATCTTACCCAAGACATGCTCAATAATGTTCATGTCTGGTGACTGGGCTGGCCAATCCTGGAGCACCTTGATCTTCTTTGCTTTCAGGAACTTTAATGTGGAGGCTGAAGTATGAGAAGGAGCGCTATCTTGCTGAAGAATTTGCCCTCGTCTGTGGTTTGTAATGTTATGGGCAGCACAAATGTCTCGATACCTCAGGCTGTTGATGTTGCCATCCACTCTGCAGATCTCTCGCACGCCCCCACACTGAATGTAACCCCAAACCATGATTTTTTTCGTAACCAAACTTGACTAATTTGTGAGGATCTTGGGTAAAACACGCAAAAGCAAAAACGAAATGCAGAACAAGAAATAACGAGGTTGCGTATTGAAAGATAATGAGCATGAATCAAAAATGAAAACGCATTTAGACAAAATCAGTTTTTCCGCTCATATTTGAAGGTTTTGTGTATTAACAGTCTTTTCGCCTTCACTGTTTTTCCTACATTCTGTGCTTGCATTTCCAAAAGATGCAATTCGAGTTTCATTTAAAATCACAATGGCATCATTGGTCCACTAGTCGAGACTGACAGTTGCTCCTCCAAACAAACAGAAGAAGGGGGAGTTGACAACACTCCAATGCAACTCGTGGTTGATCACGTTTTCCACATTTTTTTATGTTCCAGCCTTATTCCAAAATAGATTTTATTATTTTATTTCCTCAAAATTCTACACACAATACCCCATAATGACAATGTGAATTTTTTTTTTTGAAAATTGATGCAAATTTATTGAAAATAAAACACCTGAAAAAAAAATCACATGTACATAAGTATTCACAGCCTTTGCTCAATGCTTCGTTGATGCACCTTTGGCAGCAATTACAACCTCAAGTCTTTTTGAATATGATGCCACAAGCTTGGTATACCCGTCTTTAGGAATTTTTGCCCCTTCTTCTTTGCAGTACCTCTCAAGCTCTATCAGGTTGAATGGGAAGCGACGGTGTACAGCTATTTTCAGATCTCTCCAGAGATGTTCAATAGGATTTGGGTCTGGGTTCTAGCTGGGCCACTCAAGGACATTCACCGAGAGACCTGGACCTTATATAGACAGGTGTATGCCTTTTCAAATCATGTCCAATCAACTGAATTTTTCACAAGTGAACTAAAATTATGCTGCTGAAACATCTCAAGAATGATCAGTTGAAAAAGAATGTACCTGAGCTTAATTTAGAGCTTCACGGCAAAGGCTGTGAATACTTTTGTCCATGCGATTTTTAAGGTTTTTATTTTTAAGAAATTTGGAACAATTTCAAAAAATATTTTTTCACATTGTCATTATGGGGTATTGTGTGTAAAATTGAGGAAATAAATGAATTTAATCTATTTTGGAATAAGGCTGTAACATAAAAAATTGTGAAAAAGTGAAGCGCTATGAATACTTTCCGGATGCACTGTACAGACACCTGTCAATGATCGCAGGGAATATATAATATAAACATTTATACTGTAACATCAGATCGCAGGGGTTTTAAATAGATGTTATATATACTGCAACTTTAGACATCTGTCTATCAGTCTGACTGTCATCAATGTTTTATTTAAAAAAAGATTCTCAAAATAATACCAAGAGAGATCTGCTTATAATAAAATCATGCAATACAACATCACCTGATCTGACATTTTGTTATGGAAATATATTCTAACATATTTCTATTTGTGACCACGATACTTTAGGTGGGAATTTGATCCCATAGCTTCTTGTTGAGTATTATGTAGGGATAGTAGACTTGAAACTGACATTTCGGCATGGTTTCTAGATCCCAACCGCAGATGTTTCAAAACACTGCTTCAAAGCATTTCAAAACACTCAGGTCACATGACTAAATCAATTTAAAGGATCAACCATTTCACTAGCACTGGACTAGTTCACTGTGCATGGGCAGTTCATAGTGCAACTGTGTCCTGAGTTCGAATCAAGAATTCATAAATTGTGACCTTCATTAATGTTATGTTTTCATGACCAAAACAACACATTTATTCAAAAAGTGTTAATTTAGGCAATGTTACAAGTAACAGAGCAATAAATATAAATATATATAAATATAAATATATGGTGGCTGTGATTGATGGTTCATGCGGTGGATGGCTGAGGGGTGTCGCGGATGAAAGTGAGCGGAGCGGGGGTGTCACGGATGAAAGTGAAGAGGGTTGGGGAATCGCGGAATAAAGTGAAAGTGAAGAGCGGATGGGGGAGGAGGGCGGTTGAGGAGGGAGATCAATAAAATTAGGTGTTAGTTAGTTTTATTAGTTTTGCATGTTACTGCGCTTGAAAGGTCAACCTTGGTGAAGTCTGACGTGCCAAATCACATCACATCATTGAAAAATAGAAGATTAAGCCTCTCTCTCAGGTGACCTCTCTGTACAGAAATTTAAAATATGGAGCAATCGCTCACTTTGGCCCAATCCCAATTCTATTTTTGTACCCCTATCCCTTCCCCCTGGCCCTTAAAACCAAAAGTGAAGGGGAAGGGCTTTAAATTTTACCCCTAAGAATTAGGACAGCACTTTAGCACCTGCATTAGTCATCATATGTCATCGTGATCTCTTGCTTCATATGAGATCAGATGATCCTGCTGTTGTGGCTGGTGTATTCTGGGAAATTTTCTTACCCTTTGGTTTCGAGTGTGGTCCTGTAAAACCTTCGTTCAAAAAGCTATTCACCACTTCCCCATAGCCCTACACCTTCAAGCTAAAGAGAGTTTGGACAATAAGTAAGGGGAAGGGCTGAGGGGTAGAATTGAGATTGGGTCTTTATTAACTTCTTATCTTCTTGTCTAAGGGCGTACTAACACTATGTACAGTTGCCTTGAACCGGGCACACTTGTCCCCCCTCTCGTTTCCCTCGACGGCCCTCACTCACATTACATTCGGCTTTGGCACGCTTATGTTATCGATTATGCGCTGTTCAGCAAGCGCTCTCGCTTAGCACAGAGCTTTCTTTAGTTATATAGTTTTAGTCGTTTGGGATGCAGTGACACATATACAAATATTTTGCCGAACAGTTCAGCCACTTTTGACACCCATAAACAATCATAAAGTCATCATGCTGTAGGAATTAGGAGGTTTGCTGAAGGTGCAGCTGTCGTGCAGTGAGGGGTTTGCGTCTTTTAATAAACTATGAGTTTGCGTTCATTGAACAGTAAGAATGATTAATAAATCCATATGAAACGGTCATTTTAAAAGTCACGTCTCGCTTTTAGTTTCGGGCTCAGGTGAACCGTACTCTGGCACACCTCTTCCAACCGGGCCAGGGCTGGCCAAGTGAACCGTGCCTGAGCACGATATGGAGCACTCACACTTCTCAGAATTTTACAAGCTTGCAAACAGCTGGTGCAACCCTACATAGGTGTAAACAGGCCCCAAGTTGATGGCAGACTGCACAGTGGGTGTTTGGCTGGTGTGTGTTTATATAAGGGACTAATAAGTTGCATCAGGAGTCAGTGATCAGAGGCATGTTGCACAAGCAAGTTTGGGTTTTTATCAAGTTTTATCAATCCAATACCGAAGTAACTGAAACAGCAATTCATTGACGCCATTGGGGGCTGGCTCCAGGAACTCCAGATGTTCACTGACTGCAAAGGTAAACTGGCCAATTTTAAAGCTGATAAAAACATGTTTACAGCCTGGTACAAAAGATGGTTTTGGCAAAAATTAAGGCGGGTCACCCTGAGAAGTGAAGACTGAAGTGAAGACCAGGTTGGGGGGTGCTTATGATCACGCGAAGGTGAGTGACTTATTTGGAGGCAGTGTTAAGGCAGAGGTGAGTTATGATCGCGTGAACTGAAGACCGGGGGGTGAAGGAGTGGTTATTACGCGGGCCCCCCGTGGGCCGTCCACTACGTGACTGTGCATATAGCTTATATTACCCTTCATGACAACTGTGAGTGGGTGAGTGTTTTTATAACTCATCCTTTTTGTTTCTATTAAGTTTTATTAAGTCTGCATAATTAAGGGCGTGGCCACTTGAGTGACATCTAGGTTGCAGTCATGTCACCTCATCTGATTCCAGCTGATTATCTGCTAAACTAGGCATATATGTTGTATTATTGTTTCGTTTTATGTGGCTTTACACATTCTATTGCCTTTTGGAATTGTTTCCTACAATTATCAGATGATATGGCATGTTGTGTGCACTTAATTGTGCTCACAAACCATTCAAGTTGCCTCCATTTCCCAGGTGAATGAAATTCTTACACTTAAATACTTTATCTATAAATGTATTTATTTTATTTAAGATCATTTATCATTTATAATTTTCTTTAGATCTGTAAAGCACTCCAGAATCTGACAGATTGATTAGCTGTAGGCTATAGAACAATCATGTAAAACACTGTTATAAAGTTTTATGCCTGGATTTCATAAATAGCCTTGCATTTAACAAAGACTATATTTGAAGTATTTGGAAGTAATTTGTGTTTTCCTCCTGTAGAAAAATGCTGTAGGAACAATGTTTAGTGGCTCAAAGTATTACAACAGTGTTTTTAAAAGACTAAACACTTTATTGATATAGTGTACAACCAAGCACATGTGGTCAGAACACAAATGAGTTTCAGGTAAGGAAGTATTAAGCATTTCTCGCAAAGAAAAGCCTGTCGAAGCAAAATGCTTGCATGCTTCTGTAGCTCCACTGACACTGCCTCTTTTCCCTTGTTTGGTTAGCCCTGCTCAAAGAGTAAAATGGCAATGTTTGGCCACGCCTACTTTTACAGTCTATGGTTTTTTACCCAAGTAATATCCTGTTTAGCTTGAGCAAATCTGAGGGTGCATCTCAATCAGCACCCTTTTTCTGTAGTCAGTGCACTGATCATGTCACCAGTCATCTTAAGTGCTGTCTCATTAGGCTATTTACCATTTGACTAAAAATATGACATTTGTTTTCCACACTACACGGCAAAAATATGTTTCTCAGTTCGATTTTTTTGTATTGTTTCTAGTCTGAATATCTAAAATAAAATCTTTTTTAGACAAGCAAAAAAATTGAGTTTTTCCTTAAAGGTGCAGTATGTAAGTAGGTTGAACTAGGTACTGCACGCCTGGTTCAAAACACACATAAGCACAGGTTGCCAGATTGACGACACCAACAGGAGCAAGCCTGACTATCGAGTCTAAAGGCTGATTTAAGTCCGTTGTCAAACTTAAAGCAATGACACCCAATAGAAGGAATATTTTCCATATTAAAAAGAGTTTTTGTTCTTACCAACACCTGAAATTTATATTTTAAAAACCGCTTCTATTTCTTGCAACTGAATAACAGGATAAATTACAATGATCACCTCAGGTACACCTCATGTGCTTTATTTAGTGTTAAATGCTAATAATGCGAGTTTGAATGACATTTTAAATGACATTTAAAGCAGAAAGTTTACCTCAGATCTTGTATCTTGAAATAAAAAGTTTGAAATTGAAATTTAGAACTGTGACTAGTGCAAGCCAACACATATTAGTGATTCAGCATCTACATTTAATATTAATTAAATTAATATTAAATAGGTTATCATTTGGTTGTTGTGCAGTGAGTGCACTATTCTGAGCTTGTATTCTGAGCCGCTGTATTTAAATTTTTGTCCTGTTTGTCTGGAGGACGCACACTTTGAGAGCCTCGTTGACTGAATGAACGATTTACGTATTTTTCCACCAAGGCAACCGGGGGTACTGAAATATAATTGGCTAAAGTGGCATTGGGCGGGTAAAATGACCAAAACAAAGACAGCCGTTCCGGCACGTAACACACATTTTCAAAGCAGAATATCTGACTTTTACATTGTTTTTCATATAAATAAGAATGTTCACTTAGCATGTTTCTTAAATATCTTCAAACATATTATGGTATTTTTGTGTTTTAGAAGAGTCAAAAACTTACATACAACACCTTTTAAAACAAGCAGTGGGGTAAGCAAAATAATCTTGTTTTTCCTTTGACACAAGAATATTTTGCTTGTCTTATTGGCAGATAATTTAGGTTGTTCTAAGATACAGCTCACAATTTTTGACAAGTTCGTATCATTACTAATTTATTATTATTTTTTTTTTTTTATTATTATTATTATTATTATATTTATTATTACTAATTCCAGCATTATGGATGTGTTTAAAAACTTAAAACATAAATTCCCAGAAAAAGTATATGTTAACATTACATTGAACCATTGGTTTATGTTTTCTAAAACAACAAACCACAGAGTTCAAAAAAATATCAATATCTTTTACATTTTAAAGGAGAAAAATTAAACTGGTATGGATGTGACCAAAACGTATGCAAGTACAGTATACAGCATACTTCGTAAAAATTCTGTGAATTAAACTGCACAACTGAAAAGAATCAATCAAATCAATGCTAATCAAAAGGATAAGAGGCGTCTCACTATAGAACAAATGATTCATTTTATTTTATTTTACATTTTTGCATCTACGAGGGAAAAGCTTTGATATGGATGTGACAGATGGCAACAACTAGCACTTGTCTGTTTCTGCAGGTTTCAAGTAGTCAAATCTAAGACTTTTTAAGTCCCTTTTAGGAACATTAAGAATACAATTTTAGACTTATACAGGGTTAAGGACTAAGATTTTTTTTTTTCAAATGTCCCAGTATTATCATGAGAAACTGTGTCATTGTTTTTAGTTTTTTTTTTTTCCTGATTAATTAACTGATTTATATTAATTTAATTTGGGCAATTTGCTCTAAAAAGTGTCTAACAGCTGTTAGACATTTACTTAGATATAAAAAAATAAGGTTTGTTGGGATGTATTGTTGGTCATTGAATGGATGTCAGCCCAATTGAGTAGCTTTACTTGGACAAAGCAAAATTAAGACGTATGTTTAAAATGATTTAAGACCTACAACTTAACCTACAACGTCGATTAACCGATTTCACTTAATCGTAAAAGCTTCTCAACACTGCATTTTTGCACAGAACAAAACTGCTGCAACTAAACAAAGTTATAGCAACTGTGTGCTAGTTTGAAGTGCTGAGCTTGTACACCAAGGCTAATACCCACGAACACTGGATTAACTATGGCTGAGGCTATTAATTTAGTCACGTTGCGTCTTTTACGCATGCAAGTTCGCTATTTCCTTTCTTGCACGTATATTGGGAGTGATGTGCATACAGTGCACACACTGTTAGACGTGCTCACGCTTTCCATGTGCACCTAGTTGAAAGAATGCCGTGAGCGCATGGTGAGTCACATGACAAGAACTGACCGTTCAGCTTCATACTAAACACATACTATCCATATTTCTACTCCAAAGAGAAAAAAATAGAAAATGATATATCTAATAATACATCTAATATTATGCTAGGATTTACATTACACAAATACTATTTTTTATTTTTATTTATTTTTTATGTATTATTATTATTTTTTTTTATTATTTATTAACTTATTTATTGTCATGCCATTTATTTTCAGTGTAAAATTATTACTCATGTTTATCTGCCAAAAACTTTGTTTTCACTTATTTTTAAGTCCAAAGAGAAACGGAATGTTGTTTGTTTTTTAATATTATTTTGTGCTGTATTATTTAGTTACTGAGCAACAATACATAACACTTTCAAATACAAGGAGTTTTCATGTCATTTTCTAAACTAGTAGTGTTTTGAAATTAATGAATGCATCGTGATAATCGTGAAACTATAAGGTTCCTCAGACTATAACGTACAACCAAAATCTATAATGTTGGGTCGTGCCCAACTGAGCCTGGTTTCTCTGGAGGTTTTTAATTCTTCACTTTCGCCAGTTGGTGAAGTTTTTTCCTTGCCGCTGTCGCCATTGGCTTACATGGTTCGGGATCTGTAGACCTGCGCATCGATGGATTGTTCTTCAGTGTTTGGATTCTCAGTAGTTATTATTAAACCACACTGAACTGAACTAAACTGAACTGAACTTAAACACTGAAAACTGAACTACACAGTTTCAATTTACTATGATCGTCTATGTGAAGCTGCTTTGACACAATCTACATTGTAAAAGAGCAATACAAATAAAGGTGAACTGACTTGGATTGAATATAATCGTTGCATCCCAACCTACAACAATATTTCAGTGAATTTAAGACATTAAATTTACTTTTACTAAAATTACCTTTTTGAAATTCAAGACATTTTAAGACTTTTTAAGACCCAACAGACACCATGTCAAATATAATTGTTTGAAAACATTGACAGATACATTTTTGAGAATTTGTAGAGTACTATAAACTACAAGTCTACACAAAAAACCTACAAAGGGTCTCGCTATTTTGGTGAAAACCTTTTTTTTTTTATAAACAGATAAGCAATATATACACAATAAAAGGCTTCAGGAATACAGTCACTGTTGAAAAACAGTCACAAAAATGATGATGTTATATTAATTTGCACATGACCAAGTATAGCCACAGCTGCATCTCTTGACTTTACCACAGGAACAGGTCAACTAGGGACCTTTAAAGTGAGGTGGCTGCAATGACTGCATGACTAAACCTTAAATCTAAGGATAAAATGATGTGAACATATGAGAAATGTCATATAATTGAGTTGCTCTTGTGCTTCGTGCAGACTCACAATTCAAAAGTGTTGTCCTCACAAAAAAAGAAAAAAAGATACCAAGATATATCATGCTACCACTGTTATTTTAATTTTTAACACTTCAATGAAATATCTGAAAAAACAATTGTTTGCTTTATCGATACAATTTCCCAAATTATAAAGTATTGTATTAATTCAATTAGAAGAGTCGCCAAAAGAGACATTTGGGCAATTTATGAAGCTAGAGTCAATCTGTTACAGCACAAGACAGTGACACCAGGACAGGCAGGCGTGTATGATGAATGAATGCTTGAGTAATCTCCTGCTATCATGCATCACCCTGACAGCTCCACCACCCACAACACATTCACACTTTATTTCCTCTGAGACAGAGCATCTTTTTCTGCTAACACTGATCTCAGCTGTAGAGGGAGTCAGAGAGCAAACACGCTAGGTGCATCCCAAATCACATACTTGTGCATTATTCTTTGCCATTTTGTAGTTTAAATTGAGTAGGCAAGTAGTGCATTTACACAGAAATTTCTAGAAAAAAAAAAGAAGTGCACTTTGAATACCCAGATGCTGTACTTATTCAACCTATAAAAAGAAATGTAGAATGTTAAACTTCATTCACCCTTCATGTAGCAGAAGGGGAGGAGCTATCAAGCACTATGCTTAAATACTTTTGATTTTAGATTTTACAAGCAAGATTCTACAACAGAATAGGGTTAGGCCGATAGACGATGTCATCGTCCATCGCCAATGGCCGATAAACTTCACGAGGCTTAAATTAAGGATTATTCAGTACCTCTCGCAGTTAAAATGTGTAGATTCAGTGGCAAACGCTGTTACCTGCAAACCCCGTCCCACAGACTTTACAGTGAATGGCTTTAGTTATTTTCATAGCGGACTTGAAGCCACTGGAAGTCTTTTATGCATTTTTGGAAAAGTGTAAGTGGTGGATTAACATTCAGCACATGATTAGTAGCTTTAGGTGGTTTTTAAAAGAAAATTTGTCAAAATTTTTATTCTCTCATCTTCAGCGCTTCACATATTCGCGGTTGTAGTTCCTGTCATCTGAAGGCAGGGGGCATTGACTGAGTGATATTAGCCAGCTGATATTAGCCAACCCATTCACGTTCAGTTCTAGAGAAGTGGGCCAATAAGAAGAAGGAGGGGCAAGCATTGTGGGCTTTTTTTTTTTTTGTTCACATAACAACTGTTTCAATCAGTTCCTGAGCGCTGCATTTGGTGTTTTTAGGTGCAAAGATCCATTCTGCATAAGTATTGTCTCCTAATTCCACGCACGCAGTGAAGATTTTGCAGTGAAAACAAGTCGCACGGCAACAATTTATGCACTCGCACAAATGCTTCCAAATATATTGTTACAACCTCCTGGCTCAAGGAAGTAGCAACAAAACCAAATAAATATCCAAACCAGAAATTCAAATCAACTTAATTATATTTAATCAAAAATTAAGTGAAATGATACATAAATATAAAGAAAAGAACACAAAAAAACTCCAAAGGCTGAAGAGGGAAGGATGAACACCCGCAGTCCTGTTCTCTTGGTCTTTATCCAAACGCACATCAGAGGTAACACTCCGCACCTTGTCCAAACGTAATCACGGCAAAACACCGCACCTGTTCGACACTCCAGAAGAATACCAGATCATGGAACACCTCCATCTAGTGGACACTAGTTAACAGAACCTTACGACCGTCACACCCCCTCTCTTAAAACAGAGGCCCCAAAAGGACTTTGCAACAAACAAAACCAAATACACAAAGCATAACAAGAATAATAATAATAATAATACAACTTACCCCCCCACATCTCATCTGTTTCCCAACTTTAATTCAGTACCATTCAGGCGCCTTGAAAAGCACTAAACGAAAGAAACATTCACACAAAAGTATTGATTCATTCGTCAGTTGGTGAACGAGATAACGCATCCGCCATAACATTATCTCGCCCTCGAATGTGCCGAATGTCTAGGCTGTAAGGTTGTAACAACAATGCCCAGCGGATAAGTCGTTGGTTGGGACTTCGCAAGGATTTCAAGAACGTGAGCGGATTGTGATCTGAAAAGACTTTAACGGGAATGGAACCACCGCCAATATACACATCAAAGTGCTGTAATGCCAAAGCCAGTGTTTCTTTTTCAATTACAGAATAATTGAGCTGATAAGAATTAAATTTCTTCGAAAAGAAACTTACAGGACGGTCAACTCCACTGTCATCCTTCTGCATTAATACAGCTCCAGCACCTACCAGACTCGCATCAACATAAGGGAAAAATGGTTGATCCCAACGAGGTGCGGTTAACACAGGGGCCGTGCTTAAAAGGAGCTTTGCATTCTGAAATGCGATCTGACAACTCGATGACCATTCGAATTTATTTTTAGTTTTTAACAAATCAGTAAGTGGAGCAACTACAGATGAAAAGTTAGCACAAAAACCCAGATAATACCCAATCATGCCAAGAAATCTCATTAATTCTTTTTTTTGTCGTTAGAACTGGAAACGTCTCAATAACCTGCACTTTCTCTCGAACTGGACGTACATTTCCCTGACCCACTACTTTTCCCAAATAAGTCACTGTAGCTTCTGCAAACTCGCATTTCGCTAAATTGATGGTTAATTTAGCTTCCACTAGACGAACAAATAAGGCACGTAGCCTACAGATGTGCTCATCCCACCGCTGACTGTACACTACAACGTCATCTAAATAAACATCCCTCCAGCCCTGAGACCACACGATTCATCAGGCGCTGGAAGGTGGCTGGTGCGTTTCGCAGACCGAAACTCATGACCCGGTAAGAATACAGTCCGGACGGAGTGATGAACGCCGAGAACTCTTGAGCACGAGGAGTTAATGGAACTTGGTAATAACCCTTCAAAAGATCAATTTTAGATACGAACTTTGCTGAACCAACAGAATCTACACAATCCTCCATTCGCGGGAGCGGAAACGAGTCGGGTTTGGTAACACTATTCAACTTTCTATAATCTGTGCAGAACCGAAAAGTTTTATCCGGCTTTGAAACCAGAATGCAGGGTGATGCCCAACTGGAATAAGACGGTTTTGCAAGGCCACTATTTAACAAATACTGAACCTCAGCCTCCAAAAACGCTTGCTTGTCAGGAGAAACCGGATAAAATCTTTGTCGTATAGGCAAAGATTCACCGACATCAATATCATGATGTACCAAATCTGTGCATGAGGGAATATCTGAAAAAAAGCGATGGAAATTCCGTTATTAAATTGATCAACTGTTGTCGGTTCTCATCAACTAAATGTTGCAACATAATATCCAATTTAGTCAACTGCTCTGAATTACAGAGTCGAGGTTGAACGATACAATTAGATGGAATGTTCTCTGCTTCACAACCTGTAACCGCAATCACGGGAGATTTACTCACCTCTGTAACCAGAGTGACAGGTTTAGTTTCAGCACCAAGGACAGTGCTCTCACGTGTGCGACAAAAGTACGGCTTTAAAAGGTTTACGTGACAAAGTTGAGTGGATTTCCTCCTATCTGGGGTCGAAACTACGTAATTTTGGTCTGACACAAGCTTTACAACGCAATAAGGTCCAGTAAATCTCGCTAAAAAAGATGATCCTGTAACAGGAAGCAAAACCAAAACTTGATCACCGGGAACAAACTCACAGCGCTCAGACTGGCAATCATACCAAGATTTCAATTTAACCTGCACTTTTTCCAGATTTTCACGAGCTAACTTACCGACTTGATATAACCTTTGACGAAACCCATTTACATATTCTAAAAGATTTAGAGGTGGTTCTTTTTCAACAAGGTCATTCGTTAACAGTGATAGAGTGCCTTTAATCCTATGCCCGAACACGAGGTCATTAGGGCTAAATCCCAAACTCTCTTGCACAACCTCCCGCGCTGCTAACAATAACCATGGGAGTCCCTCTTCCCGAACTTTATTTAGCTCATTACAATAGGCTCTTAATAGTTGTTTTAACGTTTGATGGAAACGTTCGAGAGCTCCTTGGCTCTCCGGATGGTATGCACTACTAATATGATGTTTCACACGCAGCTGTTTTAACACTTGAGCAAACACACGAGACATGAAGTTAGTGCCTCTGTCAGTTTGAATAACTTTTGGAATTCCAAAAACTGAAATAAACTGAGCCAAAGCTTTCACAACTGCTTAGTCGTGATTTTTCTCAGAGGATAAGCGGAAGGATAACGCGTCGCCTGACACATCAGCGTTAGGAGATACACAGAACCTGATTTTGATGGACTTAATGGACCAACGCAATCCACAGTTAAATACTCAAAAGGATTGCTCACAGCAGGAATGGGGTACAGCGGTGCTGGCGCTAACACCTCATAAGGTTTACGGCTCAAAACGCCATCTCTAATAAAATAACAGCAGCAGCACTCTGAAAGTCATCGTTTGGCTGCACAGCTTTAAATAGGATTGCTAAATCAGAATCTTTTTCCTGAGCTGATATTAAATCGTCGCGTGAAAAAGGAGGAAGAACAGGCAAGTTAGCTAACGGATCAAATGAACGCTTTTCCAACTCGTCATTCTGGACAACTTTCGCTTTAACACTCATTGCACGGGTCACAGCGCAGGAAACGAAAACATCAGGAAAATCATGGGCATCCTGATCGGTCTTTAAAGACAAACTAGGAGTGGTTTTAACGACCGGCGGAACAACACCGCGCCACACCCGATCACCAGCTAGATTATTCCCTAAAATTAAATCAACACCCTCCACAGGTAATGATGGTCGTAACGCAATTTCAACCTCTCCCTGAACTAATTCAGAATCCAACTGAATCCTATGCAAAGGAACAGTGAATATTTCTAATCCAATCCCCTGGATCAGAACACTATTCCCTATACAAGACTCTTTAAAAACAAGATTTTAAATGATAGTAACTGCGGTCAGGAATTTTCACAGACAACGCTGTGTCACCTGAAACACAAGTGGACGCAAGCCCGACAGCTTTCAAATTTGGCTTGTGTTTTCCCTTCAACACCGGACATTCATTTTTCCAGTGACCCTTTTCTAGGCAATATCTACACGTGGAATTTGGATCGACCTTTCTGGTGTACTCACCCCGCGATGACACAGATCTACCCGCATTTTCGTAAGTACGATCTCTCTGATAATTACCTGAATTTTTATGTATTAACACAAATTCATCCGCCAAGATTGCAGCCTCTGCAGCGGTTTTCACCTTTCGTTCATTTATATACGTCGCTATTCGTTCAGGAACAATATTTTTAAACTGCTCCAAAACTATTAAGTCACAAAGATCTTCAAAAGACTCAATGTCTAAAGAAACACACCAGCGATTGAAATGACATAAAAGCTCTCTCGCAACTTCCACGTGAGTTTGTCGCTCTCCCTTTTTCCATCCCCTAAAACGCCGACGATACGCTTCAGGAACAAGCTCATAAATTTTTAATACCGCATCTTTCACAATTTTGTAATCCTTTCTGTCTGCAGACGACAGCGAAATGAATGCGTCTTGGGCTTTACCCACCAACACACTTTGCAATAAGAGCGTGCGTTCTGCCTCGTTCCAACCCTGTGCATCTGCGATGTTCTCAAACAGAGAAAAGAAAACCTCTATATTTTTCTCGTCGAACTTGGGCAACAATCGGGCCATATTTGTAATATTTACATCTTTAGTCGACAGATTTATATTTCTCTCAGACAACAGTTTTAATCTCTCAGCTTCCTGAGCTAATTTAACCTCCTGAATCTTTTTTTCATACTTAAACTTTTCAAATTTCAGTTCTTGTTCTCGTTCTTTAAGCTTTATTTTTTCTAACTCGATCTGCCTATCCAGTTCACGTTCTTTACTCTGTATATTTAAGATTTCTAATTGGTGTTCAAAAGATAACCCGCTCTGTAAACTTGCTGTAGCAAGCGGCGTTGATGTACATTCTACAGAAACTTCGGAATGCATATCCTCACTTAATATCATTCGTTCCACTAATTTCTCTTTTACAATCTCACGAAGCAATTTTAGTTTTATGCTCTTAGGCGTGGCTACCTCAAAATCAAAATGTTCGCCTACTTTAAACAATTGCTCTTTGGTAAGAGAATCAAATTTCTCCAATGTGGGGGCAACAATAAATTGCTCTAACTGATCCATTTTAACAAAACAATTCTAACAAATCCAAATAACAAAGAAAACTTACCCCAATCGCACATGGACCGGCATAAGACCAAAAAGTAAGACTAGAGTGGCACAAATTTCATTACAATGCCAAAAAATAAAGCCTTCCCTTATTTAACTAATAAATAACTCTACCCTAGTCTTCAGTACGCCCACATGCAGCTCAGCGGCTAATTCGCCTACCCGCGTCTGACGCACCAAAAACAACAAACCAAAATAACAAACTAAAACAACAAACAGCGTTAGGCGCTCTACAACCTAACACGGGAGTTCGCGTGGCTTTGACGGTCAAATCCGCCTTAAATAACACTTCATTGGCATTATAATGAAATCATTCACTCACCTCTAGTCTCTTGCAGGAACATCCTTTCCTCTTCAGTTCAAAAAACACTTCTCAATGCACGAAAAACAACACCAAGCCTCTCTTAGTGTCATCTCGGCCGAGCCCCCATTTGTTACAACCTCCTGGCTCAAGGAAGTAGCAACAAAACCAAATAAATATCTAAACCAGAAATTCAAATCAACTTAATTATATTTGATCAAAAATTAAGTGAAATGATACATAAATATAAAGAAAAAAACACAAAAAAAACTCCAAAGGCTGAAGAGGGAAGGATGAACACCCGCAGTCCTGTTCTCTTGGTCTTTATCCAAACGCACATCAGAGGTAACACTCCGCACCTGGTCCAAACGTAATCACGGCAAAACACCGCACCTGTTCGACACTCCAGAAGAATACCAGATCATGGAACACCTCCATCTAGTGGACACTAGTTAACAGAACCTTACGACCGTCACAATATTTTTAGGTCGCAAAGATAAAATTTCCGGCGCATACGCAACCAAAATGGTCTTGCATCTTTACTTGTTATCGTTTCCTCATAATAATAATAAAATAAGGAAGTTATCATCAATCACAATACAAATTACTGTGAACTCCAAACAAACTCTCCTCTCCTCCACCAGCTGTGGGAAAAAACGAATGATGACACAGATCACTCTGCCTATGCATGCCTATTCATGAGTCCCACAGAAAAAAGTGATTGATAGGTGATAATTTGTGTGCAAGTTAATTTATTTATGGTTTGGTTATGGGTAAAGCAAAGACCATGTTGGTCAGATAGTGAAAACCGTAGGCTACAATTAATTAATTTTATATGAATTAACTAATATTTAACAACAACCACCCCCACCGCCACCTATGACGACAATGCCATCATCCATCGCGATGTTTCACATTAGACATTGTATGTTGCCAAATTGGTCAACATCGCCCAGCCCTACTACAGAAGTGCCAATGGTGAATGCAGTTATACATGGCAGGTACTATTTTGGTCATTTATTTCCCTAATGTCTCAAATGTTAAATGTTGACAGGGAAATTGTTTGAATTTTGTAACACAGACTCATTGAGAAAATGTTCTCTGGTGTAAATTTTTGAGAACCGAGTAATATGTGCTTGCAGGTAAATACATACCTGTAATAGGGCTGCTCGATTATAGGAAAAATCATAACCACGATTATATTGGTCATAATTGTAATCACGATTATTTAAAAGGGCAACAATGATGAAAATCAATCTTTTGTAAGCTGTTTGGACAGAACTGTGTGTAGGTATAGTGTGTCCAGAGTCATATTGGAGTCATAGAAACACAGTAAGTCTCTTTTTTTTAAATTCCTGATGTAAAAATAGATCCAAATCCCTCCCAATTTGAGCCTAAAAGCAACATGATGTAGGAGTGTGGTTTTCGCAGCCCATCAAATTGATTGACAGCCACATAATATTCATAACATAACATGTATAATCATATCAACAAGACAGGAAGTGCGCTAAGCAACTGGGATTAAATGATCTGTTGAGCTCTCTGTGATCATCAATAATCAAATGTAATCAAGAATGAGTTTTTCATCAAGTCAATACATTTTTAAAACAGTGCATGTTTGTAATAAATACAGTAAAATCGCTGTAATTCATCACCACAGCCGCATAGTGCCTGTACAATTATAAAAGAAAACGCTTCAATCCCGGTTTGTGGACGTTAAATCAGGTTTATTCTGTACATTAACAAATGGATATCCATACAGCAATGGATATTAACGTGTATCCTGTCACATTTGCCATGCAAAATCAGTGTAAAATTAAACATGCGCACTGTGTGTGTGTGTCTGCTGTGAGTGTGAACTTTGTAACGACATTGTGGGACTCATTGTTGCAGAAAGGCTTGCATTAACTTCACAACAAATACATCAAATAATCATTGGGACAGTACTTCCTGTTGTATTTCTCACAAACATTATGTAAGATCTGTTTCCTTCATGTCTGTCACTGTGCTGTATATCTGACTCAGTCGGATATTGAGGCACACTCTTGACGTTAGGGAATGGTGGGCGGGGAGAACAAGCATTAAAGGCACAGGCAACACAAACAGCTACAACGTGTTTAGAACAGAAAATCCCCATGGTCAGAAAGGTATAATAAATAATCTGATGGTTATTTTGAGCTGAAATTTAACAGATACATTTTGGAGACACGAAAGGCTTATCTTAAATCTTGAAAAGGGGGTAAAATAAGTACTCTTTAAACTTCACACACTCTTCACGCCACATCTTCGCTCACGAAGCAGATATCGCTTGGTAGCAGATATCGCAGTCTCTGTTACTTTTTACCTTGCACTTTTTTGTTATGGTGGCTTGAGAAAGCCAACTTACAGTTCTACTAGATAAACTTCTTCTTCTGAGACTAATTTCTATATGCATCTCCTCCTAGGCAGTTCATACTACAACCACCAAACTAACACCAAACCTCCAAACTGGTCTGACTCGGGTTGCTATATCTTTTCCAACTGATCTGACTCACGGTTTTCCGAAAACTGTCGTGGAAAATTCGGAAAAGTCCCATTGGCTTAACATTGGACCAAAATTTATGACCTTTGATTTTTGCACCAGACTGTCATGCAGACTTGATATTGGGCTCATTTAACTCTGCCAATCTGACAATCACTGATGACCTTTCAACTTACTAGCAACACCCTAGCAACCACTTAAGGCACCCTAGCAACTGTCCAATAAACCTCCATTATAAAAACTGCCATTGACTTTACATTGGACATACTAAAGACATATCAATTCATACTAACAATAAACTAATCCATACTAGAAACTAGGGCTGTGCGATAATATGATATTTGATCGTGGATGATAAAAATTACAGCACGATCCACTTTTTCAGAAAAATCATTGTATCACCATATATAGCAGGGCTTAAAAACAGAAAAAAAAATCCATTCGGTTCACTCCGAGCAGAATTGATATTTTTTTCGTTTCTGTTCTTGCATTCCTTAATAAGCAAAGCATTCCGAAAACGGTTTTCTAGAAAAAAATACCGGTTAATAACGTTATTTTATTACAAAGTGTTGCAGGACTCAAGAGTGCCCTGATTTCTTAATGGTGCAACAAAAAAAAAATCTATTCGAGGGGTAAAATTAAACAAATTTTTGATAAGTATTGTTAATAAAATATTTATTATATGAACTTGCTTTTGGTTATATATATACCGGCTTTGCGCTCTTACGCGCGTTCTCACTCACCAGCACCTGTTGATTAACACACGCTGCTTGAGGGCGCTACACACACAGCCCTATCCATCTGCAAGTGCTGAAACATGCAATCAGTTTTATTTGTTGCCGATTTGCGTGTTGTTCCTTTTTAAAAATGACTTTTATTTTTTAAATGTCTCAAAGTAGGCTAACATAATCTCCCTCTGAGATATTAGTTCAATAGCGTTATGTGCTGTAGGCTATTGACCAACACCCCCTGTATACATTTTACACACTGCAGGTCTACAGTTCTGATGTGTTATGAATTGCATGTTTTAAACCTATTTTAAAGGTCAATATTATTAGCCTTCTTAAGCAATAAATATTTTTGATTGTCTGCAACATAAACTACTGTTATTCAATGACTTGCCTAATTACCCTAATTAAGTCTTTGAATCACACTTTAATCTGACTGCTTGTATTTTGAAAAATATCAAGTAAAATATCATGTGCTATCATCATAGCAAAGATAAAAGAAATCAGTTATTAGAAATGAGTTAAACTATTATGTTCAGAAATGGGTTGAAAAAAAAAGCTTCTTTCCATTAAACAGAACTTGTGGGGGGAAAGGATCGCTAATAATTCAGAAGGGCTAATAATTCTGACTTCAACTGCATATATACAGTTATTTTCCTCCCTGCAAAGGAAAGAGAAATAAATACAATAGAATAAAAATATGAAACAAACTCTGCTTTAAGCATCTTCACTGTAAGAAAAACACTTTAGCTACAAAAGTCCTTCAGTCAAGAGCAATAAGGGATTTTCTCCTTTTGTTATTTGATTAATAGTAAAAACAGGCGGCAGCGGGAAAATTGCGCAGTGTCACTTTAATTGTCTTACTTTCACGTGTCTTTTGATTCTCAACTCTTTTGTTTATTACACAAATAAGGGTTAATGTGAATAATCTTTAAACACCGCGTTTTGACACCTATTTGACCATTAAAGCGATCACGTTAAGATGACTAGATATGTGTGCTCTGCTCATCTCAGTGTACGAATGAGACTGAATGCTGACCGCATGCTTTGTGTGCGGCACACACACAGAAGCATGTGGTCTCGCTCTTGCTTTTAAAACCTTAATCAATGAACGATGAGCATCCCGTGCTGCAAACATTACATAACAGTACATGCTTTTAGTCATTTTCATGTGAAGCTGAGCTTTGCAGAGCAACAAATGTGTACAACTGGAAAGGGGGCGGTATATGATGCAATAATCGTTTATTTCGATTAATGCTTTTTCATAATCGTTAGAAGCTAAAATCGAAATCGGATTTTCGATTAATTGCACAGCCCTAACAGTGACACATGCTATATTTAGTTTTTTATTTTAAAATATACATTATAACCCAGTACACAGTAAAGTAATATTCATTAATTGCCTATTGGCAGCACATAGCCGTTCAGCTTAGTCTAAGCATGTTTTTTTAATAATATTAAAAAAAATTACAAACTTGCCACCGTTTGATTTTATTTTGTTTCCATATATTTTTATCAAATGAAAAATGCAATTAATTGTATTTTGGTTTTAATTATATTAGAAAATTTAATAGCCGTATAGGCAACACCTACTTCTACATAACATTGGCTCTGATTGCATTTTTACAGATATCCTACTTTTTGACTAAAAGACATTACCTGTTAATTTCAGTGCTGTATTTTGACATTTTGCAGGGGTTTCAGCTGGTACCGGCCTCAGTTTCGTGACTTGACATTTATGTGGCATCTACGTATCAACGTCTGGATGACAGCGAGATGAGATGAGACGAGATGAGACCTCAGATTTAATGTGTGGCTGCACTTCACAGTTTCTTTACACAATTTCTGCATATTTTGACTATAGGCTCATCTAAATTGTTTTTTCATTCGATTGAAAGTCGAAATATTGCCAGACAGATGAAGTAACTTTCGGTTTTGGAAGAGAGCTGCTTCAGTAATGAAAGACACAGTTGGTGGACAGACAGACAGACAGCCAGACAGACAGACAGACACATACACACACACAGGATACACTTATAGACCTGTTCATTATTGATTTATTTAACATTAAACGAACAGTAATTAAGTGTTAAAAAGAAAGGCATAACTTCGGAAAAAAAAGTGCTCACTGCAGTTTTTGAGATCTCTGTGGTTGCTTTGTCAGTGGTGCGGCATTGCTAAATCACTTTTGCTTTAATCAGAGAATAAGATTATATATAGCCTATTTTAGTTATTTAGCATAATATAGAATCATTTAGTTTAATTTGTGTAATTTATAAATATATAAATTATTTAGTGCTTTTTGGATTTAGGCATAGGTCGAGTATAAAACTTAATTTTACCTGTAAATACAAAAGATTATGTGGTTTAGTTTTTTTTGATGGCACTTACAATTACAAAGATTTTTATTAAACAAGTGCACTACCACAATATATTTTTGTTGGTGTAAAAATATAAAAAGTATCGTTCTTATATTCTTGCCTTATTTATCTTTAATATAAATATACAATTGTATACATACATTGCAATGCGTAGTGCACCTAAGAAAAAAAGGCACACCAAGGCAAAAAGTTAGTCTAGGGCCCTGTATTGGATAGATTAATGGATAGAATGTGTGTGCCTTTTAATAACATTGACACTACTTTTACACTTGATTAAACTAGGGATGCTAATGATTACTCAATGATAGATTTATTGTCAGTAAACCTTTAAAACCGATACCTTATCGATGACCGATTAAGCATGGACATTTGATAAGTTATGCTTTGAGTCTTTTGTGAGATGTGTCCCCGACTTCACACATTACATAATCAATTGTGTGCAGTTTACGTTACTTAATGGAGTTGTGCACTCTCTTGGCTTTGCATATTGGGGACACATAAAAATGTGTGCAGATTTTGTCTATGTCCGCTGGTGCTGCCGTTAATCCGCGGGTCAAGTAATCAACAAGTAGGCTACATGACGTTTAATTATGGGTAGCAAGTTATCCTTCAATGTTACAGATAGATTTATGAGATGATTTGTCATAAGAGAAACTAGCAAAAGGATTTTCTTTATGAAGACCCTTCCAAAAACAATCGACAATAAATAATTCATTTTGTATAAATATAAGTTTTAAAGGGCACATAGTTTACCTCTTTTTTTATGATTTAATATTAATATTATGGTTCTTCTGAGTGTGCCAGTTTAGGTTCAGTTTAAAACACAATTCAGATTTTTTATTATAATGTGTTAAAAAGTGTCATGTTGGGGGCGTGTCCACAGTTCGCTGATTTATGGGTGTGTTGCTTCACATGTAAATTAGTTTCGGCTTCCCGCCATCGTAACAAGGGGGCGGGGCCATGAGCTCACCCGCTCTGCGTTTGCAACAGAGTCTGACAGGCAGACTGCGAAGGGAGCTGGAGTGAGAGGTACAGCATTCAGTCGTACATGTACGACTCTGACACAGACCAAGCAGACAGTACAAAATCATATGTGTCTTTGTACAGTTTTACAGCCAACTGTGTGCTAGTTTCAAGTCCCGAGCTTGTACACAGAAACTAATAACCACGCACACTGAATTAACTTTGACTGAGGCACCGTTTGACTGAGGCTCGAAGCTGCGACACGGCACACCAGACACTCTGTGGCGCACCAGAAACATGAATAGTCCCGAATTGTCGCGCCACGCATCTTTGAATTCTACCCTGATAGAAACCTATGTTTGGAATTCTAAAACGCATGCTAGTTAAGATCACAGGGAGCTTCTGGGATCGCGAAAAATGCAAACGGCTGAAGTATAAGGTAGACTCAATGAGAAGTACACATGTTTGCAAACCTACCTAAAGATACAACCAATAATTCCGATTAGAGCGATAATGTGGAGAATATTGCTCTTGTGTTGAGCCCAATGAGCCTTGCATCTAAAAACAGACCTAGCGTGTTCCTTTAGTGATATCGATTCGACTCACGCTGAAAATGGCGGACGTGAATCAACAAACTGAGGATATGATGACGCGCCTGTCAATCAATATTGGTGGTTGGGGGGACCGCTCTCCTACGTAAAGTTGCGGTCGGTTTGAAAACTGCTCCAATTGGTCCACCGTTTTTTTATGTTGTTAAATTGAAAAAAAAAAGCACTGGGTGTGCTTATATCACCCCAATATGAAAGTCTATACACCATACATGCACATATGGCTGTCCAAACAGCTTGAAAAGTAGATTTTTTACCATAGGTGCCCTTTAATAGCAATAATTTAAATCTAAACATACCTTTGTACATGAAAGAGCCAGGTTCTCGATAACCTTTAAGACAAGCTTGTCGCATCAGAAACGACACTCGCTTATGATCTTATCTCTGCTTCGCGGGCATTTCACAATCTATGCATCACCGCATTTATTCATCACAATTATAGTTGATCTTGTTTTCTGTTTTTTTGTTAACATTCCTGCAAAATGTCATTCGTTTACGTTTTTCGTTTACGTTCCTTGAACCGGTTCAGAGCCCTGATTAAAATATTCTTAAACATACACGGTAAAAGTATATTTTTATATGGGGACATTAGTTTGGTTGTATTGTACCTTTGTAATTTGCAAAATAGTCTTAAAAAACCAACTTGGAAAAAGAATCGGGATAAAAATCGTGAATCGTGATTTCCCCAGAAAAAAATAGTGATATGATATTTTTTCCATATCGCCCACCCCTACTACAAACAGGCTAATTCATTCTAGAAACATGCTAACAACATACCAATCCATACAGGAAACATACCAATCAATACTGGAAACATACTAGCAAATATGCTGATTCATATTAAATTCATGCTAACATGTTAATTTATGCTAGAAACATGCTAGCATAATGCTAAATCATACTTGAACCTTGCTAATTTATGTTAACAACGTCTAGCAACCACTCAGAATACCTTAGCAACCGCCTAGCAATGCCTTAGCAATCACCTAGAAACCACTCAGAACACCCTAGCAACCACCTACCAACACCATAGCAATGACTGAGAATACCATAGCAACCACCTAGCAACACCTTAGCAACCACCTTGCAATGCCTTAGCAACCATTCAAAACCCCTATCAACCGCCTAGCAAGAAACATGCCAATCCATACTATAAACATGCTAACATATATGTAGTTATCTATACTGATTAAGGTTGGTGCGATAGCCGATCCTCCACCCCGCCCCCGTCACAAACCCGCTCGCGAAAAATATACACTTAGGCCCAATTTAAACTGATACGTCTTAGATTTAAACTGGCATTTTAGAACGAAAATGATCCACAGCCACACCGTGTTTTACCTAGCATTTCTGAACAGCCCTTCGCCCGCTGAAATGTGACCATACACACACTGTCATGCGCTCGTCTGAGCTCCAGAGAGCAGTGCATGTCAGACAGTTTATCAAGGATGTACCGCTGGATCACATCTCACTATAGTAGTTAAACATGATATTTAATTTATCTTGTCTTTATCTAACAACTTTTCTGTATTTTGAATCTATCAGGTAACGTGTCACAGCGTCAGTACACTGCTTCAATCTTTTACTTTCACACTTTACTAAGTGAATTTTAGTGAAAATCTCAGATGCTGTTGGTTGCTGTTGGTTGTGCACCTTTTTTACTGACCAAGTTTATGGACGCCATTATAACGACACAGATCACTCTGCCTATTTATGCCAGAGTCCTGAGGAAAAATTGATTGACAGGTGGTAATTTGTGTGCATCTTTTTTTATTTATGATTTGGTTATGGGTAAAACATAGACCATGCGAGTCAGGTAGATGAAACTTAAATAATAAATAATCATAAATAATTAATAGAGTGGAGGAACTATGACGTCAATTTGTATGCAAAAACCTGGAAGCGAGTTAGCATTTTAGCAGTTCCGGTTCCCTCGTCCCAAAGTCAATGGGTTTTTTCAATGGGATTTTAGTTAAATTGCTTAAATAAGGTGTGTGGCAAACACAACTTCAATATACTTTCAGGTTTTATTCTACGACATAAAACACATCAGTTACATCACACTCTTGAGTTTTTAAATCAGTTACGCTTCTTTAAAAAGACTGTTGCTATCAAGTTGCTAAATGGGACAACAGGCGGTGTCGGAGACATTATACGTCATCGAGCTGAACTCGTCTGGAGCGCAGCTCGCATGTGTTTTAGGCAAGCGGCAACCTCCCGCTCTCCCTCAGGAAGCCAATACGGAAGTAACTGAAACTGCAATTCATCAAACTTCCGCTGGTCCTGGCTCCATAATAGAGCAAATTTCAATTGAGCCCACTGTTAGAAGGTGTAAAAAGGTGTTAACAGCCTGGTACAAAGAACAATTTTGGTTCATATAGTTATTATTACACTCCATGACAACTGTGAGGGGGTGAATTTTTTTATAACTCATACATTTCCTTTATATTAGTTTATATTAAGTTTGCATAATTAAGGGCGTGGCCACTTGAGTGACAGCTAGGTCTCGCTGGTCGCAGTCACTTCACCTCAGCTGAATCCGGCAGATTAGCCACTGATCTCGGCATATTCATCGTATTTTTGTTTTGTTTTATGTGGCTTTACACAGTCAGCTGCCTTTTGGACTTATTTCTTACAATTATCAGATTATATGGGATGCTGTGTGGACTTAATTGTGCTCACAAACCATTTATGTGGCCTCGTTTCCCATGTGAGTAAAGTTATATACTTGTATACCATCTCTATAAATGTATTTGTTTTATTTAAGATCATTTATCATTAATACTTTTCTTTAGACCCGTAAAGCACTCCAGAATGTGACAGATTGATTAGCTGTAGGCTCCAGAACAGTCATCTGAAACGTTGTCATACAGTGTTATGCTGGAGTTCATCAATAGTCTTGCATTTACTAACACACACTATATTTGAAGTGTTTGGAAGTAATTAGCGTTTTCCTCCTGTAAAAAAACGTCATAAGAACAATGCTTAGTGGCTCAATGTATTACTACAGTGTTTTTAAAAGTCTAAACACTTTATTGATATAGTGAACAACCAAGCACATGTGCTCAGAACAGAAACGAGTCGCAGGTAATAAAGTATCAAGCGTTTCTCCCAAGGTAAAGTCTGTCTGCCAGGTCTAATAAAGTGCCAGCAGATGTCTGTAGCTCCGCTCACTCTCCGCCTCTTTGCCCTTGTTTAGTATCCCGTCGTGGGTGCGATGACGCGCGAACAAAATGGCAACCGTTGGCCGCGCCTACTTGTAGCTTCTTTTGCAGTGTTCAGAAACCTATGGGTGACGTCACGGATACTACGTCTATATATTTTACAGTCTATGGTTTCAGGCTTTTGGATTTCTCTGTTATTTAGGTATTTTCATAAATAGTATATTATAGTTTGTAGTATTTTTCTAATTGGGAATTCATATTGTGTGTAGATAATGCCTTCACTTGTAAAGACTGTCAAGACAGATTAATTTGTTGATCATTTATTTTAATTAAAGATGGGAATACAGCTTACCAGTGCAGCCTGTCTCTTTCCTGCTCTCAGTAATGCAAACGTGATCAAGTAATTTTTCGTCGTTTTTTTGCTTCATCTGAACACATTTAACTCTGTCATAACTGCAGTATTTACACTCCTCCTTAAAATGTATAGCATATGTGACTGTATGAGCGACTTTCGCTGTACTTGTGTCCATGATGGAACTTGCAGGCATTTGATAGACTTGCTCCTCACGCTCCTCATTTCTGTCGTCTGTTAAGGTAAGCAGGCTGTGTGCACGCGAGCGATACACTTATTTAAATGTGTCTTATGATAATACTATGTAGGCACAATTATACATACAGTTTTAAAACGTTTACAACAACCGTAAAGCAAAACAAATGTATTTCCCATGTATAAACGTTCCAAAAGGCACGTAGGTCTATGTGTATTTGCGTATTTATTTGTTTATAATATATAGCGTGGATTATAATATAATAAACAGAGAGATTAACTCTGTCATAGACATTATTTCTAAAAAAATAAGATAGACAAGTTGTCCATAGCAGGGTGGTGCAGACGTCACAGGCCAGCGCCCCGAAGAACTGTATAGTTCGTTTGTAGCCTAATGTTAGATTTTCAGTTCTTGCGTTTGCATTTAAGATCCAAAAGTGCTAAAAGTTGTATTTTCGTGTGAGGATTATCCGGCTGGACAAAACGTGTAAGTGTAATGAACTGTGTTTGAACACAGAGCTTATTATTTGCAATCTTCGAAAAGCCTATGGGAAAATCCTATGGGGATTTTATCGAGGGAACCAGTTTTAAGCTAGCAGCTGATTAGCCTACAAGGTGACGTCATAGTTCCTCCACTCTATTCACCTCCGCCTATGACGACGATGCCATCGTCCATCGCAATGTATCACATTAGACATTCATTGCATTGTGATGATATTATACTGTTATTCTGGCATTATATAATGAGTGGCATAAAATGGTCTTAAAATGACAATAATTTTATTTATAGCATTATATTCTGGTGCAGTATATAGTACAACAAAAAAATAGATATCGTGATAGACCTATTAAAGGAATTAATTTGTTTTATTTTTATAACAAGTTACTGATTCTTAATTTAAGTATCCAATTCAAAAATAAATTTTTGATTCCCAACCCTAGTCCTAGTGCCTGTCCTATTAGAAGTTTATTCAGGGGCTGTTTTGTTACTGTTAAACTAACAAAAATGTTAGCTCTATCTAGGAACAAAGCATAAATTGTGGTCATAAAATCAAAAGTTTACAAGCAATGATTTATGGGGAATGAAATTTTCAAACTCTATAAATTAACACTTCTCAAAAACAAACTGAAAAAAATATCAGCCAAAAGGAGTTTGTAAATACTGGCAGGAATCAAATATTGTGCGTGCCTACTATATTTAACCAAGTTCAAGTCAAAGAGGAAATTAGTCTTTTAGTTTCTTAAGTTTATTTATTATAGCCCTTATTGTCTATTTTATGGAATAAGTATTTCTTTAAAT
This sequence comes from Danio aesculapii, assembly GCF_903798145.1. NCBI lineage: Eukaryota > Metazoa > Chordata > Actinopteri > Cypriniformes > Danionidae > Danio > Danio aesculapii. The sequence continues at coordinate 12,247,092 of NC_079445.1, forward strand.
ACAGTAACTACAACATGAATCACTTCCGTGAAATAAAATTACTCATATAATGCCATAAAATATAATTTTGGTCAAACTGTCCACTCCTACTGGTACATACATATTTTAATGCCTGAACCCAAAACTAAAATTTTGATCTTTGACAAGTAATGTGCTCATCTTTCTGGCTCAGTGCTAGCCTCTGAGGAATGGATGCTTTAGTAAGGAGTATGGCAATACTGGAACACAGTCTAAGCCAGGGCTTCTCATAGTCCAGTTTGGCCCCGGGCTTAGAGAGAATTCTAACCAGACCCATATTTCAAGAGCCCTAAAGACAATCAGTCTGCATGTGATGTTTGCTGTAAACAGCCGACATTTTTCACTGCAGTGAGCTTTTGAATGGGTGAGGAATTCTCTTTCCAAAAAAGAAAAGTTGACGAAGAAATTGAGTTTTTAAAAATGATTGGACAGTAGGTACCCTACTCATGTTATGCCAATCCAGCACAAAAATTGTTCAGCTTGATTAGAAATGAAAGAGTTAGTAATGAGCTAGAGTTCTATAGTGGAGATGTCAATTGCTACTATGAAACAAAAGCTTAGGCAGCTAATGGATATATAAAGTGTCATTTCTCATATTGGACTGCTATGTATTTTACACCATGCTACTTTCGACCTAGTTCTGCTTGTTTGTTTATTTGTTTGCTTGTTTTTTCATAAAAATTTGCTGACATTTAAATTGCCACTTGTCATTTTACACTATTAATGTATTTTTAAATAGAAAAGGCATTTATTTATTTTTGATTTGATTTAATCTATGTACAGTTGAAGTCAACATTATTATATCCTGTGAATTTTTTTTTCTTTTTAATTTTTTTTTCCTAAATTATGCTTAACAGAGCAAGGAATTTTTCACAGTATGTCTGATAATATTGTTTCTTCTGTAAAAAGTCTTATTTGTTTCATTTCGGCTCAAATAACGGCAGTTTTTAATTTCTTTATAAGTATTTTAAGGTCAGTATTATTAGACCCCTAAGCATTTTTTTTTATTGTCTAAAGAACAAACCACATTTATATAATGAGTTCCTAATTACCCCAACTTGCCTAGTTAACCTAATAAACCTAGTTAAGCCTTTAAATCGAACTTTAAGCTGAATATTAGTATCTTGAAGAATTAAAAGTAACAATCACAATGAATCATCCACTCGATGACAGAATGTTCTCAGAAGATAACATTATCCTACATTATTATTTTTTTTGTTTTTAAATGTGAATAAAGATGTAGGTTATACAGTGTGTTGGTAACTGCGGAGTTGCTCTAACAAAAAAAAGAAAAAAGCAAGTTCTGGAAGTAACACAAAAGTAGCATAACGCATTAGTCACCATAAAAAGTTACTAAACAATGTAACTAGAGGTGTTGATCCGTGATTTGTACGGATCACAACCCACGTTTCGAAACCCATGTGACTTGTGGATTATTACTTTTTTTGTAGATTAATCCTAAATGTGATGATCGCAGAGAGACCGCCTCTCGCATCATTCAAATAACATGTATGAAAGCATTTAGGCTTTCCTGTAAGATATAATGATGATGAAAGAAGTTGTGGTAGGTTATTCAAGATGTGGTGGGTTTCTTAGGTTAAAGGTGTTTTCTGTCACTACTTGTTTAGCCTGCATTAATGCATTCTGTGTAAGCTGCACGATTAATCATTAAAAGATTGGGATCTCAACAACCATGCAACATAAATTATAAATGATGGTGATATAAGTTTATTAATCCTTCCAATCACTGCATTCAAATCGGTTTAAAAATCAAGAAATTCGGTCTTTAGTCTTTTGAGTAAGTTATGAAGTTACAAACAGTCAAATAACACAGAAGTACTGGGATAACAGTTTACAGTTTAGATAAGACCACTGATGTTTATGGTCACCGTCATGTGCTTAAAAATAAAAGTTGTATGCAGCAATTACATTATTTAACCAATAAGTGGCCATCAAAAACTAGGCCACTGAATAATTTTTCAAAAATGACACATTTAGCAATGAAACATGAAGTATGAGTAATTAACTGAATCCTTTATTAAAAATGAGCCTAAAAATAAATATGAATTATACAAATTTTGTTAGATTTATAGCGACAGTAGTAGTAGCGACAGTAGTAGTAACAGTGAATTTTTCACAGTACTGAATATTATACAATTTACTTTGTATTCAGCTGATTATTTCTTTATTTTATTTTTAATAAAATTACAGGTTCTAAGTTCTGTTTATTAAAACCAAAAGTTTCTCGCAGTGCTGTTTTTGTAATAAATGGAAAGCAAATTACATTTGCCCAAAAAAATGGTCTGATACGTGACTAAAAAACCATAACGAGGTCTGAACCATGAGATTTGTGATCTGTTACACCACTATGCAACTAGTTACTTTTTTGGAGAGTAACTCAATAGTTTCATGCGTTACTTTCAATAGTAACTTTACCCAACACTGTTTGATTAATTTAACGCAAATTTCATGAGAATTTTGAGAGTAAAGCTAGTTCTATTAAAGCTCCAGCACGTGTATTCAAATGGAGCACCATTAACTATACAAAGACATAGTATACTGACAAGCTAAAGTAGTGTTGAAAATCGAAACAATAATGACAACGAGATAATCATTTTGTGATAATGACAGCTGTTTGGGTAGCTTCTCGAAGAAATATGGCTCTGTGTAGAAAATTCTGCACATGAAAATACCACTCATAATAGGGCTGCACGATATTGGAAAATTCTAATTTTGCAATATTTTTTTCTGCAATAAACAATGTGATATGAATACAGTTTCACAAGGGGGTTTTAACTGCTCTATTTGACAGTTTTCTGGGGATTTTAACAGTATTCGAGTACAGAAATTGAATAATTACAACGCAAAAAAAAAAATGCTTTCCTTTGTCTCATTTTCTAGTCAAAATATCTAAAATTCAAGGATCAAGTAAAAATATTTCAGAAGAAATAAGTCAAAATTAAGAGGTTTTCTTTAGAACAAGCAAAATGATCTAAAATGAAAAAAATAATAATTTTATCATCATTTTTTGTACTCAAATGTTTTAAACTCTCTTGAAATGCTCAGTCACAGGCCTTAAAAACACATGCAATTGATAAATTTTCACACTAATACTGTTAAACTTAGGAGTGACTCTACAATTCACGTGTTCTTTGGCTCCTGGTCAAGTATACTAAGTTGTTTTTACTTGACGTCAGAACATCAAAATGTTTCTGTTTTTCAATTTTTAAAACTTTTTTTAACACAATAATTCATTTGACAGCACTAATATAGATATTATCCAGGCCTAGCTATGTGTTTAAATATGTTAAAGTGTATAAAAATCAGATATAAACCAAAATCCAAGAGAATATAAATAACGTCCCCTGCAATGTAGTTGCTGCAATGAAATCTCTGTTTTGTTTTGCAATAATCCAAGTCTTTACTGTCGTTTTGGCCGAAAAAAACAACCTTAACATTACATCTACAGTTGAAGACATTTAAAGTTACTGTATTATGATGGTTTGTCATTTAAAACATGCAATTCATAACACACCAGAGGGCCTATAGTCTATGCAGTGTGTAAACTTACAGGGAGGTGTTGGTCAATAGTCATACTGCACACCACGTTATTGAACTCCAATATCTCTGAGGGAGATTATGTTACCCGATAGACAATATTAACTTGAGAGATTTTACAAATAAAAGGTATTTTTAAAAGGAACAACACGCAAACAGACAACAAATAAAACTGGTCCCGTGGAGTTTGATCAGCACTTGTCATCTTGCCAGTTAGTGTATGTGTATAGTATAAAACTGAAAGTGAAAGTATTATACGCACTCATTTATAAGCTTTTTAAAAGCAGGAAAAAAGAGGGAAAGAGGAAACCCCCAACAGTGATACCGGTATTATCGATGTTGTCACATGTCGATTAACTGGTGGGAAAATTTCCTCATCCTCACAACCCTAATTTATACAACTTTAAATTTATTAATATCCTGACATTAGGGGTGGGCGGTACACCAGTGTCATAGTCATCACCGGTATGACATTGCGCCACGACATGGATTTTCTAATAGCGTCAATACCGTAATAAATCAATTATGCTCCTTGAATGGCTGCATTTACATCAATAATAGCTAATTCTAAATAATAAGGCATCCAATTTTCTTCAAACGTTCAGTTGTGGTCTGAATACATGTCCTTATACTACAGGGCTCGAAATTGCAACCATTTTGGTCGCATGACAGCCCCAAAATTTAATCTAGGCGCCCTCATAATATATTTGGGAGCATTTGTGTGTCTGAATTAGGGCTGTGACGGTAATGGAAGAAATCATGCGGTATGTCGGTTAACCGCGCAGATATATAAAAATAAGCATTTTTAACGCACCACTGTAATTTCTATATCCCAGTCCCTTTATCAACATTTTTAACACAAGTCATTATTTTAAAGATTGTGACTTAAGAATATGATTTTACCTCAGCGCTGCACTTTTCTCCTTCTCCCTCGCGCTGAGCAGGTGATGGAGTGTTGTGAAGTAGTTAAACTCTCCTCAGTTTAATTTACAGTGTCAAACTGGCACAGGAATATCAGTATATTAATATAGGCTTTGCTAAAAAGCTGGTCAAATGTAGATATTTTTTTTTACAGAAGCTATTAACAGACGCGCATGCTGCGACCGGTGATGAGTCAACAATCGCAGATATTTTGTCTTATTTAAAGAAGGCTATAGACTTTAGCATATAATAATTTTGTGTAAAGACATTTATAAAAAAATGTAGCTAATATATCACAGGGGTTTGTGTAGCAATTACAGTGGAGCATTAATTAAATCCTTTTTTCCCGCGGAGCGAAACAAACACTGCAGTTGTGTAGCGGATGGAGACGCACAAAAATATACAATTCAGATATTTTCGTCGGCAGAAAAATATTCTTTGAACGAATTTTGTTTTGTACAATTTGTATCTTAGTTTTTGTCGGTCAGTTATTTACAAAATAAACAAGAATAACTAATAAAATGAAGTGAAGCGATGTGCCTCAGGGTCCGCTATATGCCGCGGCCAAAACACAAACTAAATACAATCGTAATATAAATAAAATAAAAGTGAAATATTCAGTTTCGAATATTTCGAATAGGCTGCTCTTTTAATTTTGATCATACAGTTAACAAAGATTCCATATTCCAAACTGAATATTTCACTTTTATTTTATTTATATTACGATTGTATTTAACCGGTTTGTGTTTTGGCCGCGGCATATAGCGGACCATGAGGCACAGCGCTTTACTTCAGTTTATTACTCAAAGTTTATTAGTTATTCTTGCTTATTTTGTAAATAACTGACCGACAAAAACTAAGATACAAATTGTACAAAACTAAATTCGTTCAAAGAATATTTTTCTTCCGACGAAAATATCTGAATTGTATATTTTTGTGCGTCTCCATCCGCTACACAACACTCCGTCACCTGAACTCAGCGCGAGGGCGAAGGAGAAAAGTGCAGCGCTGATGTAAAATCATATTCTCAAGTCATAATCTTTAAAATAATGACTTGTATTAAAAATGTTGATAAAGGGATTGGGATATAGAATTACAGCGGTGCGTTAAAAATGCTTATTTTCTGTGGAGCGATTGATTTGAGTTAGTAGGTCTGCTTTATTTAAATAAGCTCAAAATAAAAACAACCTATGCTGGTAATAAAAATGATTCAGTGTTTTCGTTTTGTAATCTAAATTTGTAATTTAAGTGGAAAATACTCAGGGCAGGCCTTTTATTCCTTTTATTTAGTTTATTCTGTTTTTCTATACAATCCTGAAAGATTCACAAGCAAAAATAAATACTAAACTAAAATGGGCGGTGATGACGGTAATAACCACATCACTGCAGTTGACATCTCATTATGGCGGTGATGCGGTTACCGTCACACCCCTAGTCTGAATATAATGGTTGTAGTGCAATCTGATTTGATTTTCTCTAAAAACTTGCTGAATCGCTCTACCCTGCTGAAGTATTGGTTATTAGCTGTCAGTCACTCAACGCTTCCCGCTGTCAGATAACAGGGAGCTTTTGTTACAGCAGGAAATGCAAACGGCTGAAGAGTGAAAAGTGCACAGGTTTGCAAACCTCACCGAAAGTTATAATAATAATAATGGCGCAGATGACAGCGATCATGACATGAGGTAAATGTTGATCCGCCAGCTGAGATCAATCGAGTGTTTTCGGAGAAGGTGCCCGAATCTCGATGCGTTGCATTCACCGCGTGTTCAGCGCAAATGTCCGCTAAATATAAAATCTAACACTGTACACATCATCGCCAAAGAAACTCACCTTTACGAAGTTTACACTGAAACTACAGCTCATAACAAAGAGCGGAATTGCGCTGGTGGTCATCATGAGAATCCTGCTCTGTCTGCTCATACATTGGTGCGGCTGACTCGCCTGCTTTATTCCACCAACACAGAGAAATGAAGATCAGCTCATAACGAGACTGAGCATTTAAAATGACCCAAACTAAAACTTTTAAAGAGCGATAGAAGTGAGACTTTCTTTTGTCCGTTCTTCCTTGAGATGTATATTATTTTGCTATTGAAAGTAATACCGTGATATTATACCGTCACCGTTCAAAAGATAAAAAATACCGTGATATTAATTTTAGGTCATATCGCCCACCCCTACCTGACATTGTTTAAGAATCTGTTCTAGACTGTTTTATAATGTCACACCACATACAGACGTACACAAACTTTTTTAAGTTGTCCTTGTTTTCAACCTTCTATAATTTTGTTCTTCTCTCTTATATCCCCCTGGTCTTTCTTCACAAAACTTTTGTATGCATTTCAGAAGTATTTTATTCCTAGCTTTAAACATAAATTGTGCTTTTTTTAATTTAACCAAATCCTTGAACTTATGTATCTTCAATATATAAAATAAAGGATTTGTATGCTCCAAATACCCCACATTTTCTATCAGTCTAATTACTTTTTTCTGTATTGTACATAAGGATGGTAAGTTAGATTTGTAATCCCCCAAATTTCAACACAATACCTCATATTTGGCAAAATAAGTGTGTAATATAAAACATACATTGATTTATAGTCCAGGATAAATCTCTTTATACACTATTGCTACAGTTTTTACAAATTTTCATATCACATTATTTATTTGCGGTATATTAACTAATTTTATGATCCAATACAACACCAAGAAACTTAATTGCATATACTCTTTCCATTACTTCATTATCAATTTTTAAATCTATATTATGACTACTTTTTAATTTCAGACAAACAGTTGTCTGAATTCACTAAAGTAGATTTCAAAAATCTAATTTGCAATAAAATACGCAGTAATGCAGTAAAATGTATATCTTTGCAAAAGAAACTGATTAAGCAACTTTATTGTTAAGAGAACATGCTATTCTATACATTTTCTGACTCGAATACAAAACCTAACATTATCAATGATGTTTAAATCTGTCTCTTCAGAAGGCTTCAGCTTTACGTCCCTCTTAACCAAAGTATTATTGACGTCAAATACTGACATTTATTTGGTATGGCAACCAAAATAGTCATAGTGGTAACGTCCAGACTATGGGACGATAACCGTTTTCATGGTATACCGTGGTTTGTAAAATTTAAGGTTTTAAAACCGCAACCACTTTAGATGTTGATATTTGGTTGATTTTAGGTTGTGTTTGAAAGTGACCAAAATCCAACGTTGACCCAACATCTTAAACCAAAGTATTATTGACGTCAAATATTGACATTTATTTGGTATGGCAACCAAAATAGTCATAGTGGTAACGTCCACACATCGTCAAGCAGTATCATCACTAGACGTTGATATTCGGACTGACGTTGGGGTCATCAACCCGATTTTCATTTCCAAACTAAAATGCAAAATCCCCCTACGTTGGGGTACAACATCAATCTGATGTCATGTTGACGTCCTGTGCCTGCTGGGTATTGACTTCTATACTATGGATGAAACATTAAGATTTGAAACCACTTGAGGGAGATAAAATACTGGGTACAATTTCATTTTGGGTGAACTATCCCTTTAGGAAAAGACTTAAACTCCTGAAAAACACATCTGCAAAGTCTCACAAAAAAATAAGGCGTTAGGTTTTGTGAAATTTTCTAAAATTAGAAACAACTCTTAAAACATGGTCTATACGTCTCTATGGCAACATATGGTTATAACCACACAGATAGATAACTACCAGAAATCTCCAATGCGCCTACACTTGACAATCCATAAAAATGTTTTATGAAACAATGAACAAACAGCATCAAACCATCATCAAGACCCTTCTCAACCACTGAATGGAAAACTGTTCAGAAGTGATGTAACCCACTTGAATCACTGGTCTGTTACAGCACAGAGCTCACTGTAAACTCTCAAACAAACAGGTCTAATGTTAAGAAAGCTACATACTTTTGCACGTGGTGGAGAAATATACAGACTGCTGGATCGACGGATACTGTTATTGCTGATTTGGCTCAAGTGTATGTTTATTTGACGGAAGCGCCGGCCTGTATGTACTGTATAGGCCGCTTATAATGATGAATCTCAATCAGATATACATTCAGTACCAGCTTTTCTCCGTTTATTCACATCTTCCTGCATTTAAACTCGCACTTTAATGCAGGACACTTTGCACTGTCGTCATGTGATTAAATTGCCTCTGATTTCCCAGAAAAATCCACTCATGCACGAGGCCCAGATGGTAATAATGAACACCTGTGCTGCAATGGCAGGATTTCTGAAGCACTTAAATTAAACAGCACAACGACAAATTATGCTTTAGTTAATGTTAAATTATTAAAATGATAAATTCTCGCTACTTATAAACAGCTGATGCGGATGAGAGACGCGCCGCATCCTGACACATAAGCTAAACCTTTTGTCTTACAGCCAGTGTGCTTGTCATCCTATAATTGCGTCGATAATATTGTTAGCTTGAATAAAATGTGACTGCTGTGACTAGAACAATGATGATGAAAATGAGGAGGGTTTTGAGTTAATTACCTAAACAGAGGCTCCTGTCTTTCTGACTGGGATGCTGTCGCCGTCCTCGTTCTTTTTTCTTTTTCTTTTTGTATATACTTATTTTTGACAGTTGTATAAATGTTTTTTATTTTGACATTTCATTTAATGGTTTGGCTTTTGAATGAAAGCCTTCTAATTTGCTCTGTATGTTACCGCAAGTGTATGAAGAAGATGGGTCGACCTATTCCACAAAAGGGGGTACCTGAATTGCAAACTGTTTACACAATAAAAACACAATGCAATTTGACCACATTTGGCAGTTTTTAATTTTCTATGAAATTAAATTACAGTTTATTTTTAAATTATTTAAAGGCATGTTCTAGCATGCCTATATGTTAACTCTTGAGCGACCATAATCCCCCACAGTGAAATGCATGGACTCTTCCGGAGCGCACTGACTCTTAGCAACAATGTTTCCATCCGGGTTCTTTTTCAGATGACTAATAAGCATGTATATGATATATTTATACATGTTATATGTTTTTTAAAGTAAATAAATAGCCATATTTCCTTTTTAATGTTATGTTATTAACTAACACTAAAGCTATTACCTAATAAACATGTCAAGAATTTTCAGCACCCATTTAAACAAAAAGTTATATACATGAAATAGTTCAATACATGAAATAGAGCAAAACTTTAACTTATATATGTATATTGTATATTTAATTTACCGTAGTTTACCTAACTTAAAAAAAATATATTTTGTAAATATAAATTTAAAATAAACATCGATATAGTCCATTCCGTCAGTTCTCCGCTTGATGGCGCCATATATTAAAATATACGCTTTAACAAAACATTGATTTCTGAAACGGGATTACAGAGTTGTACATAAAATGTGACGTTACATGGAGAATTAACAACAAAAATTAATCATGTACATTAAGTATTTTGTTTTTCAGCAGTTGAGATGTCTTAAGAGCTTTAGGACTACGCTATACGGAATTTAGATAAATGCAAAAAGGTTATAGTTTGGTACAGTCAGCTCAGCATACATTTTGTTTTGAGAATGTGGTACTTTCCTAATGACATAAGGATTTAAGTTATTTTGGCCATTTCCAATAATCCATACATTTCAATCCAAAAGTTTCAATCCATAAATAAAAACATTTTATAAGTTATATTTATTGATTATTTTTGTGTAACTGCAATTGAAAATAAATGGAGGATTGTTTCCGGCTTGACTTTACAAAAACAACTCAAGGTTGAAAATCCTTCCTTAAACAAATATATATCTGAATAGATTTTTCGGGGGAAAAAAGAATGAAGGGAATGCCTGTTTCCAAATATTAATTGAACACTTTTATCTGCAGTTAGGATTTTCCTAATGTAATGGTTATTACATTTTTTCATCCTTGATAGAAAGACCCTTAATAGTAATCTCTGGAAGAGAACCAGATGCATGGTTATACACTCACCGGCCACTTTATTAGGTACACCTGTCCAACTACTGGTTAACATAAATTTCTAATCAGCCAATCAAATGGCAGCATGTAGACACGGTCAAGACGATCTGTTGCAGTTCAAACCGAGCATCATAATGGGGAAGAAAGGTGATTTAAGTGACTTTGAATGTGGCATGGTTGTTGGTGCCAGGCGGGCTGGTCTGAGTATTTCAGAAACGACTCATCTTCTGGGATTTTCACTCACAACTATCTCTAGGGTTTACAGAGAATGGTCTGAAAAAGAGAAAATGTCCAGTGAGCGGAAGTTCTTTGGACACAAATGCCTTGTTGATGCCAGAGGTCAGAGGAGAAAGGCCAGACTGGCGACAACTCACACAGGCTCACCAAAATTGGACAATAGAAAATTGGAAAAAGTTGCCTGGTCTGAGTCTCGATTTCTGCTGCAACATTCGAATGGTAGGGCCAGAATTTGGCGTCAACAACATGAAAGCATGGATCCATCCTGCCCTGTATCAACGGTTCAGACTGCTGGTGGTGTAATGGTGTGGAGTATATTTTCTTGGCATACTTTGGGCCCATTGTGTCAACCTACCTGAGTATTGTTGCTGACCATGTCCTTCTCTTTATGACCACAATGTACCCATCTTCTGATGGCTACTTCCAGCAGGATAGCTAGCCATGTCATAAAGGGCGAATCATCTCAGACAGGTTTCTTGAACATGACAATGTGTTCACTGCGTTCAAATGGCCCCCACAGTCACCGGATCTCAATCCAATAGAGCACCTTTGGGATGTGGTGGAAGGGGAGATTCACATCATGGATGTGCAGCCAACAAATCTGCAGCAACTGCATGATGCCATCATGTCAATATGGACAAAAATCTCTGAGGAATATTTCCAGTACCTTGTTGAATCTACGCCATGAAGGATTAAGGCAGTTCTAAAGGGGGTCCAAGTGTTAATAAATTCACTGTAATTAAATGAATTCTCTAAATGATTTAATAAGTCTGTAACAAAAATGAATCCTTTTCATAACCATTCCAGGACAGCATGGTGGCGCAGTGGGTAGCACAATCGCCTCACAGCAAGAAGGTCACTGGTTCAAGCCCTGGCTGGGTAAGTTGGCATTTCTGTGTGGAGTTTGCATGTTCTGCCCGTATTTGCATGGGTTTTCTCGGGGTGCTCTGGTTTCCCCCACAAGTCCAAATACGTGGTATAGGTGAATTGGGTAAGCTAAATTGTCCACAGTGTATGTATGTGAATGAGTGTGTATGGATACTTCCCAGTGATGGGTATCAGCTGGAAGGGCATCTGCTGCGTAAAACATATGCTGGATAAGTTGGCAGTTCATTCCACGGTGGCAACCCCAAATTAATAAAGGGACTAAGCAGAAAAGAAAATGAACGAATAACCATTCCAAAATATGGACTTGTTTTTGAATAAAATATACTGATTGTTCCAAATAATACATGAGTGGGGGTTTGTGAAGGTATCTGTTGTAAAATCCAAAAAATGTTAGCAGTGTTTACTATGTTATATCTGGATTAGCTTTAATGAATTCATAGGCTTTTGGGTCTATGTTTTGACCGGTTTAATTACAGGAAACTAGTTTATATTAGTAACTAAGTCAGGACCAAGTAACACTGATACACCAAATGAATTGTAATAATTTTATAGAGATCATAACAGCAATTGCAAATCCGAACATTTAGGCTAGACGTTTCAGTAACTTTTTTCACACATGAAAAGTTAAACCATTAGCCTACAGTACATCTCATCAAGTGATATGATTAATTAAAAGACATTTCATTGCACTAACATGTAATATAACTTAACTGCAGCTTTATATTGTTGAAAATAAGTATGTCAATATGTAGCATGCTAGTTTCACAAGTTATCTCTAAGTGAAAATCAATACATTCTCCTTGGTGGCCTTTGGAACCTGTGTCTTTTTGTTTTCCTCCACTGTTTGGGGTGTTGAGCAAAGGGCCTGATGACCCATGTTTACTTTCATCATTTACACAGAATAGTCTACTCTAACAGGAAGTAAAACTAGCTCAGTTGGTGGTAAGGCAAAGACTTGAATAGAAATCTAAGCATCTAAAACAGGAAATGACTATGACATCCCTGTACTGCAGACAGTTGAGTTGAAGAGCATCTGTGGTTATCAACAAATTTGAGAGTTTCTTCTGTGTGAACAGTGCGTGTAATGGCCCAGCCAAAGGATCCACACTTTGGGCATTCATCAGGCACCAACTCTGCCCTTCAGAAGCTGGACACTTTAGCTAGTCGATTTTTTTACAAATGTCGAAAAGGAAACCATGACAAAGGACTGGAGAATGAAGGGCCACATGTATCAGAGCACACTGTCCTTTGGGATACAGCAAGTAAGTGCTTTCATCAAAATATTGTAAACATTGCTGTAATAATAATATTAAAAAACTGGTTGAGTGTAGTTTCAATGCACTAGAGTCCTCCTTTCCTCTTGAAATATGTAACTCAATTATTTCTGATGGACTTTCTCAAATTTGTTATATATAGAATATAACATAGGTGTTTTATTGTAATTTGCTGATGAATGTGAAGTATAGTATGCGTTAGCCTTGTTATATTGCATGTTGTTCACTTTGAATGTTGTCAGACATTCTGTGGTTTTAACAGGAAGAGATTATTCAGTTACACAAAGTCTGTAATCACACTGATAGGCCACCCAAAAATTAAATGTATTTACTCATCTACTCACCCTTCCCTTGTTCCAAACTTTTTCTTTTGTAAAAGACAAAAGAAGAGATTTATAAAAATCTTGCAAACCTGTAACCATTGACGTCCATTATGTTTTCCTACTTGAAAAGTCAATAGATACAGGTATTCAGCTTTATTTAAATTATTCATAACCAATAAAGATTTATAACCCTTTGAGTGAGCGTAAATATTGCATACACTCAAAAAAATAACTTGTTCAATCTACTTATATTTATAGAAGCAATTAAGTTAACCTAATTTGTGGTGGTGGAACAACATGAAGAAATTGTGTGGAGCCCAGCATTTTTTACAGTGGGGGAACTATCCATTTAAAGTTTTACATTGGCTGTATTAAAACATATACATCAAGTTTGCTAACTAAACTTTTGAATGTTTTTCTTATACCTGGGGTGCCCAAACTTTTTCTTATGAAGGGCAAAAAATCTAACTTGATTGAGGCTAGTGGGCCGAAGGTAAATATAGTTGCCATGGAAAGTTTCATAATTTATTTAATAATGTTTAAAGAAAGCCAAGAAAACTTTGCTTTATACAGTGCATCCGAAAAGTATTCATAGCACCCATTTTTATGTTACAGCCTTATTTCAAAATGGATTAAATTAATTTATTTCCTCAAAATTCTATATAACGCATAATGACAATGAGAAAAAAATATTTTTTTAAATTGTTGGAAATGTATTAAAAATAAAACACCTGAAAAATCACATGTAAATAAGTATTTACAACCTTTGCAGTGAAGCTCAAAATTGAGCTCAGGTACATTCTGTTTCCACTGATCATTCTTGAGATGTTTCAGCAGCTTAATTGGAGTTCACCTGTGGTAAATTCAGTTGATTGGAACGTGATCTGAAATGGCATACACCTGTCTATATAAGGTCCCAGGGTTGACAGTGCATGTCAAAGCACAAATCAAGCAAGTAGACAAAGGAATTGTCTGTAGACCTCTGAGACAGGATTGTCTCTAGGCACAAGGCTGGGTAAGGTTACAGAGACATTTGTGCTGCTCTGAAAGTTCCAATGAGCACAGTGGTCTCCATCATGCATAAGTGGAAGATGTTTGGAACCACCAGGACTCTTCCTAGAGCTGGCCGGCCATCTAAACTGAGTGATCGGGGGAGAAGGGTCTTAGTCATGGAGGTGATCAATAACCCGATGGTCACTCTGTCTGAGCTCCAGCGTTCTTCTGTGGAGAGAGGAGAACCTTACAGAAGGACAACCATCGGTGTAGCAATCCAACAATCAGGCCTGAACAGTAGAGTGGCCAGACGGTAGCCAGTCTCCGCCTGGAATTTGCCAAAAGGCATCTGAAGTACTCTCAGACCATAAGAAACAAAATTCTCTGGTCTGATAAGACTAAAATTTAACTCTTTAGAGTGAATGCATTCAAACGCATAGTCAGGATAGAGGAAAAGATGAATGCAGCAATGTACAAAGACATCCTGAATGAAAACCTGCTTCAGAGTGCTCTTGACCTCAGACTGGGGCAACGGTTCATCTTCCAGCAGGACAATGACCCAAAGCACACCGCCAAAATACCAATGGACTGGCTTCACAATAACTTGGTGAATGTCCTTGAGTGGCCCAGCCAGAGCCCAGATCTAAATCCTATTTGTGGTGGCTGTACTCCATCACTTCCCATCCAAACTGATAGAGCTTGAGAGGTACTGCAAAGAGGAATGGGCAAAAATTCCCAAAGACAGATGTGCCAAGCTTGTGGCATCATATTCAAAAAGGTTGTAATTGCTGCCAAAGATTCATCAACAAAGTATTGAGCAAATGCTGTGAATACTTATGTACATATGATTTTTCAGGATTTTATTTTTAATAAATTTGCAACAATTAAAAAAAAAATTCACATTGTCATTATGCGTTATTGTGTGTAAAATTTGAAGGAAATAAATAAATTGAATCCATTATGGAATAAGGTTGCAACAAAAAAATGTTGAAAAAGTGAAGAGCTATGAATACTTTGCGGATGCACTGTATAAACTAATACAGATTTTTTTTTACATTTAATAATGAACTTATTACAATAAAAACAAAATATGCTCATTTATAACAGAATTACACTAGCCAGTGTCTTCTGCATCATCCTCTATCCGTAGAGTGACAGTACTTACATTTAAAATAAATCAAATTTATTTACAACATTTAATTGAAACATTTAATTTCAGTTTGCTTTTTTGTAGCTCAGTAGTAAAACAAACTAAAAAGTTACGTCAAATTAGAAATCATGATCTCTGTGTTAAAGGCATTTGTCCCAAGCCTCTCCATTATACTCACTTCTCTCAGATGGGATGGTGGGCCAAATCAAAGGTTACAATGGGCCATACTTTGGACATCTCTGCCTTATAAAGTAGCTGCCTTGCACACAGTTAGTATGATGTACTTGACAAAATTCTATCACAATCACAACAGGGCAGGTTGAATCTCAATTAGAATAATATCATAAACGTCCTACATGTCATTATTATAATATTATCTGTTTTGCTGTATCTGGTTTTATGTAATCACAGTGTATTACTCTTATCTGTGTAATAATTTTTTGTCACTCCAAAAAATACTTTTGCTGCTTGTTCAAATTATTTATTTAAAATGAGTTGAAACAGCACAATTCTTAAGGTTTTTTTAGGGGCAACTTAATTGTTTTATGTTCAATCCTCATAAATTTGTAAAAACAATTGACTTAATTTGTGTTGGGAAAATAAGGAATTGTGTGGAACCCAGTATTTTTTACGGTAAAGCTATCTGAATTCAGTGTAAATTACATGAGTTTCACTTGACCAGGTCTGATTGTTGTGATGAGTCAGAAGCCATTGGATCCATTTGCAAGCTTTATTAAGGTACAGACAACAATGATCAATAACAGAGGGGCAATCCAAAATCAGGTCGATAAACAGGCAGAGATCAATCACAGACGACGAAACAGGCTAAGAGGTCAGGACTCTGGTAAGGCAAGAGTAATAAAGAAACACTCGGTAATGACTGCTTGGAAAATCAAGACTTCGCACTGAATTGTTGCATAAGTGCGGCTTAAATGTGTGAGGGCTGATGTGAAACACCTGCTACCGCAATCAATCCTGGGCAAAAGGGCTTATGGGAAATTGAGTCTGTAATATGCCGATAAGAATTCGGGCAGGGGCGTAGCGGTCCTTTTAAAAGTGGAGGGGACGGCTGTATGAGATCATATGCTCATATAATTATTAATCACCTGTTTCTTAATGGTCTGTCTCTAAAAGTGAGGGGGACGGATACACGGATACCCCCCCCCCCCCCCCCCCCGTCCCCCCCAGTTGCTACGCCCCTGAATTCGGGTGATGGTTCCCTCTGGTGGTGCACAAGAGAAATGCCCGAAACTTCACTTACAACCCAGCAGTAAGTGGCTCATGAAGCAAGAGTGCAATTGATGCCGGGGTCTACCGCGCTGTCAGGGGGTCTGTTTCTCCGGAAACCTCAGGTGGAATTCCTCAGGAAGAGTTGGGTCTAGAATGTCTCTAGCATTAACCCATGGCTGCTTTGCTGGACCGTAACCCTCCCAGTTCACCAGATATTGGAGGGCGCCACCCCAGCGTCTGGAATCCAACAATTCTCAAACAAGATAAGCTTCTTCGCCCTCAATCTTAATCGTCGGGTGGTTCTCTGCTCTGAGCCCTCCTTGGGCTCATCCTCTCGTGAACCACCAGCGGATTTAGACTACCTCTTCAAGCAGGTCTCGGTAGGCTTTTTTGGTCCGCATTTGGTGCGCAGTCGAGTACGATTGCTGCATTCACACCTGCTCAAATGAACCGCACCAAGACGGAAAACAAACTCTAGTGTGATTCAACCGAACTAAATAAGGCAGGTGTACAAGCACCCTAAAAAAGCCCCTCCCAGACTGTCCTTAAAGAAGGATATGGGGGTTGGGTGGGATTAAAACAGAGCATTGTTATTACTTATTTTTGTATGAATGTGATGTTGTAGCTGCACAAAATGTTAATAAAAATAATTGGCAAAAACTTTGATATATCAAGCAATAGCAGATTTTAAATATAGATAAGATAAAAGTATAAAATATAAATTGAATATCATGCAAGATAAAAGATGCTAGTTCCTTCACTTTTTCTTTTTGTCTTGTTCTCTTTAGTGAAGGAAACCTTGGCAAAAGCTAAAGAGGATTTCTTGAACAAATGGGAGTGCCAGCAAAAGGTACAGTGCAGGAGCTTCATTAAAATAAATATAACAGTTAAAGTCTCCATCCGAGCTAATTGTTGACTGATTCTGCAGAGCACAGCATGTCTAGATGACTTTGACAAACAGAAAACTCTCGGCACTGGATCTTTTGGAAGAGTAATGCTTGTCAAGCACAAACAGTCAGAACAGTATTTTGCAATGAAGATTCTGGACAAACAAAAAGTGAGTATACTGTAAATTCTCTTACATGACTTAGCAATTGTATTCCTTTTTATTGTAAATTAAACTGAGATAAAAAAAAATTTCTAGTATCTCCTAAATTGTGCATTCTGGACTTTCTGTTTCTGTACACACTGAAAAATGCTTTATAAAAATGCTTATGTCAAAAGGAAAAACACAATCATTTTGCTTACCCCTTGCTTGTTCAAAGGAAAAACTCACTTAATTTTTTTATTAAAACAAGACAATATGTTTTGCTTGTCAAGAAAGTGCTTATTGGTTTAAGGATGTCGGAAACAACCTACTACTCAATAGGTACTGGATTTGATACTTGGCCATTAGAAAAGTATGTTCTATACAGTATGAATGTGAGTAGGATGAATGGAACTCGGACGTACTATATCCAACATTTTGTCATCATAACGTGACCTACCCACGTCAGTTGCGTCGCTTCACTCCCCTTCATGAATTATCTCGCGATGCATCATGGGATAGCGTAGCATCCATCTGATGCGCACTTCAGAATTTTTGCCGGAAATAGTGATCTGGGTACTTCTCGCATACTGTTTTTTTAGCATACTATATAGTATGGAGGTATGCCATTTTGAATGCAGCTTAAGACTTTTTAGATATTTGGACTAGAAACAAGACAAAACTACAGTGGCAGAGAAAGCTTAATGTACTGTAATTTAATGTAATTACAAAAAACACCAGCAAAACACCAGCTAATTAAGAAAAAACATGTGCTGCAAATCCTCACAATGTATACACCTTAATAAAATGTGCTGCATTTTCCCATAATGCAAACAATTTACGAAAACGTGCTGCATTTTCTCACAACACAAAAAGAACGAAAACAGTACAGAAATGTTTCAAGGGGACCCAAAACTGTGACGAATGCTGTTGTGCATTGACTATTGCTCAGTGAAGTTGTAGGTGATCTTTGAAAGGTAAGTTTTTTGTTTGTTTATTTTAACATCCTGATTACCTTGTCTTTTACATTTTATTAACTATAATAACCATAACTTAAATAGGTCCATCACGTTTTTGGGTCCTTTTGAAACGTTTCCATTGTGCTATTTGTGCTATTTGAAAGTGTTGTGAGAAAATTTAGTAAATTATTTGTGTTGTGAGAAAATGCAGCACGTTTTTTTTTTTTTAATGTGTTTGCGTTGTGAGAAAATTCAGTGAGTTTTCGTAAAATGTTTGCGTTGTAAGAAAATGCAGCATGTATTCATAAATTGTTTGCGTTGTGTGAAAATGCAGTGTGTTTTTTTAAATATGTGTTTGCATTGTGCAGTAAAAACAGATGAAGATCTTCTCTTTATTTGCTGGCGTTTTTTGTAATTGTCTGTCTTTTTCTTAAATTGCAGCATGTTAAGCTCTCTCGGCCACAGTAGTTTACACTGAAAAATGCTTTATAGAAATGCTTATTTCAAAAGGAAAAACTCAGTTATTTTGCTTACCCCTTGCTTGTTTTAAGGAAAAACTCATTTAATTTGGACATATTTTGTCTTAAAACAAGAAAATGCTTATTGGTTTAAGAGCTTTTAGATATTTTGATTAGAAACAAGACAAAAAGCAATTTTTGCAGTGTAGAATACATACTATTTTGTAAATGCAGATTTTTTTTTTTTATAAAGATATTATTTTACAATAAAGAAACTAATGTACCTTGTATCTCCAGAAAGTGACTCAGAACAACACTGTAAAATAAAAAAAAAATCTAAAAATAAATACTTGAAGAAAAATATGAAGTTAAGCAAAATAATAACCAAGTCCCGGCTTGGCAAGTTGGCAATTCTGTGTGCATGTTCTCCATGTTGGCATTTCTGTTTGCATGTTCTCCCCGTGTTAGTGTGGGTTTCCTCCGATTGCTACGGTTTTCCTGCACTATAGGTGAATTGAATGAACTAAATTGGTCATAGTGTGAGTGTGTGTGAATGTGAGAGTGTATGGGTGTTTCCCAGTACTGGATTGCGGCTGGAAGGGAATTAAAACATATGCTGGGATAATTGGTGGTTCATTTCACTGTGGTGACTCCTGATAAATAAGGGGCTAAGCTAAAAGAAATGAATGAATGAATGAATGAATGAATGAATAATAACTAATAAACTTAGCATTCAAAAAGTTCTGTTTGTTATGGGCTTATGCTATACTGTACAGATTTGTTGTCTGCTACTTTAAATGTTTAAGCATTTTGATGTAAAAAATTTAGTTATTATTAAAATTATGTAAATAAAAAGTAATAACTACACTGTAAAAATATCTGTTACTTTTAAGTGTTTTTCAATTATTTAGGTTTGTGCATTATTATTTACTGTCTGATTGCATTATGGGAGCGTGATCTCTGCTCTGTCGACTTTTGATGTTGAAAATTCAACAGTTTAACAAAGTGACTTTTATTGACAGTTTGGTAGTCTGAAATAATATAACTTATACGAAATGATATATAGAGAAATAAGTCTGTAAAGTACCAGAAACTGGCAATTTATTACAAGGTTTTTGTACAGTGATATAAAACACCAACCCAGAAAATATATCACTTTAAACTTAATAAAAGTCACTTTTAAAAACTTTTCAAGGTTAAAAGTTGTTGGAGGAAAGATCAAGGTCCCTTAATGCAATTTAAAAGCATAAAGAAACGGGGATGAATAAAAACATGAATAACAAAAATACAAAAAACTGCTAATTTACTGATTTTTTTGTAGTGTATACCTGAAGTTATAAGGCATGCCTTTAAAAGGCCTTTATGTTTGTGGTTTTAAGTTTAGCATGTTTGACTTTTGAAGGTAAGCTGTGAATCAGCTAGTCGCTCAAATTTTAAAGGTAGTCTTGTTACATATTTCTGAATCAAATCATAAAAATTTAAAGAAAAAAATCACCCAATTAAAATTAATAACCTTAATGGTAATGAACATTTACAAAAACAACAATAAAGCTAAAACATTAATTCTGAATAGCAAATATTGACATGCTCGTGCTTCCATGCTTTACCCAAAAACATTCTTCAAGTTTATAATGAGTGACCATTGATCATCGTCAATCAAACTAAAATATAAGCTTGCTCAGCAGCTTCTTCACCAGTCCTGACATTGTTGGTGTTTGCTGTGTAATAGTTTAACTTGCTCTGGTATGGCTTAAAAGTGGACTTCATTTATTTTTTAAGTCAAATTTGTATGTTTTTTTAAGTTTGCTGTTTGGAGAAATACTTAGATTTTTTTATATGATTATTTATTTATTGACTGTATGGTTTGTTGTATAACATGGACACAAGACTTTAGTATACAAATCATTTATGAACTCGTGGAGATTAAACACTCTTTAAAGATTGAACCTTACTTAATGTAAGCATACAAAATATGTTTGAATATAATATAATATAATATAATACAATAATAATATAATATAATATAATATAATATAATATAATATAATATAATATAATACAATAATAATATAATATAATATAAAATAATATAATATAATATAGTATAATATATAATATAATTTAATATAATATAGGCGACGCAGTGGCGCAGTAGGTAGTGCGGTCGCCTCACAGCAAGAAGGTTGCTGGTTCGAGCCTCGGCTGGGTCAGTTGGTGTTTCTGTGTAGAGTTTGCATGTTCTCCCTGCATTTGCGTGGGTTTTCTCTGGGGTTTTGCTCCGGGCTCCGGTTTCCCCCACAGTCCAGACATGAGGTACAGGTGAATTGGGAAGGCTAAATTGTCCGTAGAGTATGAGTGTGAGTGAGTGTGTATGGATGTTTCCCAGAGATGGGTTGCAGCTGGAAGGGCATCCGCTGCGTAAAGCATGTGCTGGATAAGTTGGCGGTTCATTCCGCTGTGGCGACCCCAGATTAATATAGGGACTAAGCCGAAAAGAAAATGAATGAATGAATAATATAATTTAATATAATATAATATATTATAATATAATATAATATAATATAATATAATATAATATAATATAATATAATATATTGAACAATTGTTTTTGTAAATGTCTGTACTAAGATTTATAGCATTTATATAGATGACAATTCATTCATATCATGTTTTTTATAATTACTATCATATTGGATTCTACTATTGGATTCCTCTTAAATATTGATTAAAATATTAAAAGCAACAACTGCCTTCATGACATTGAATTTGCTTTATTACCATTTTGGAATTAAAAAAAATAAATAAATGTCTTTTTGAGGGGCCTGGGTTTGTGTTTCACATATTGCGCTGACAAATGGTTCAAACTTATATACAGAGCACAGAGGAAACAGAAAACTTCCTCTGCTCAAAAGATCAAACCACAACGAGCAGACACACAATGATGTTTCCACTGATGCCTGTCAATTAGACCGTTTAAGTGTCATAAAACCAAAACAATGTTATAACATGTTATTAAGAGGATAATGCATGAAAACTTTAGCAAAGGCACATGCAAAAGTGATCACATAATATACAAAGCATGATGTCTTGTGTGTATATGATTTTGATCTGGTAAAAAGAAATATGTTGTTCTGAATAGATATTATAGCTATGTTTTTCTTTTCTTTATTTGCCTTTTTAGTTTTTATCTAATAGAAAAAAAGTGCATTTATGAATTGTGCTTCACACATGCAGTGGTGGAAAGAGTACTGTAGTAAAAGTACTATTACTTGCCAAAAAATGTAGCGCAAGTAATGTAAAATTATCTGTTGTAAATATTACTCAAAGTATAAGTAAAAAATACACCTATCAAAACAGTAGTGAGAGTATTACTGTAATTTGTGGATGTGTGTAAACGTAACATTCTGTAGTGCATTTAATTATTGCCCAGCAGGCACACAACATCATAAGACATTAATATTAGGTTAGGTTTAGGGCGTGATGTCGGGTGACCAAAATTCAATGTTTAGCCAGCATCTAAAGACAACGTTTTTTATGATGTCAAATGACGTTGGTATTTGGTTGATTTTAGTTTGTGTTAGAAAGTGACCAAAATCCAACGTTGAGCCAACATGTCATATTGACAACCCAGGCTCATTCTGAAAACGTAGTCCTGTGGACGTTTCTGGAGACCGCGAAATACATCCCAGGAGGTTCGTATGGCTGCATTTAGTTTTTTTTAAGCGAACGTTGCGGGGCGGTGTGACGCGATTCCTTTTGGTGCTTACATCCGTGTGGAGGGCTTTCGCGCCACAACCAGTCCAGTTAACTCGTCGTGTAAATCGGCGGACTTGAAATGCAGTGAGGAGTTGACCATGACGATGGCGACCGGGTTCGAGTGTGGGGAAGAGCAGTTCCAGAAATCAGGTAAGACAAAAACAGAATCCAAAAAATAAAATGAGCGAGTAAATAAACAGGGCTGAGAATGCGGTGAAAATCCGAAAGCGTGGTAAAAATCAGACGAGGGCTTTCCTTTTCTGGACGGCTTTTGTAAACCATCAGTTGGGTTTAGGGAAGTAAGTGGGTGGGCGGGTCAATTTGTAAAATTGGTTGGGTTCAGGGAAGGAGGAGGGCGGGTCAGTCGATTGGCCGGTCGCCCAGTCAATCATTCAGTCAGTCAGACGGACGGTCATCCGACAGCGGCCTCTGGTGGGATTACGCAAGAACAGCGCAGGTGCGAACGGCGCTAGCAAGAGACATTCGAGATATGAAAAAGCGCACACAGCGGCCTCTCGCAGATTCGCGAGAACAAAAACTGCAGCCATATGTACCTCCCGGGAAGTATTTTGTGGTCAAATAGTGAGAATTATCGTCAGGTTTAGCAACCAAAATCCACCGTCTGATAGACGTCATAGTGGTAACATCCACATAACGTCAAGCTGTAACATCATTAGACATTGATATTTAGTTGATTTTAGGTTGGACGTTGGACATTGAAGTCGGCCTGATGTTGGGTTCTGATGTCAACCCGATTTTAATTTCCAAACAAAATGCAACGTCCCCCGCCACTGGGGAACAACTTCAATCTGACGTCATGTTGATGTCTTGTGCCTGCTGGTTGTTTAAGGCCATTTTGGTAATCATACAGTAAACATCCGTCATTTTCTCATTAATGACATGTATCTAAACATGGGTCAATGCGTGTAAAGATTTTGGACATCTTCTTGGACATTTTTAATGCTTCCAAACAGTTTTCTGCAATTATAAATCACCCATGTCTTGAGGTATTTCATTATGAGGCGATTTACCTCTTTACTTCTATGTGCGATTTGATTAGACAAGAATCACAGGACTGATTTTTCTAATGCCCATAGACAGGAAAAAATTAAGTAGTGATTACAGGTTGATGGAAAGTAGTGGAGTAAAAATACCAATACTGCAGTAAAAATGTACTCAAGGGAAAGTAAAAGTACACATTTTTAAAACTACTTAGTAAATTACAATTTCTGAGAAAAACTACTCAATTACAGTATTTTGAGTATTTGTAATTTATTACTTTATACCACTGCACACAGTACGTAAGTGGGCTTTACAAACCACCTCTTCTCTCTCTTTCAATCAGCACAAACACTTTCAATCAGTGGTTCCCAAAGTGTGGGTCGCAGTACAATGACAGGAGGTTGCTTTGTGATTTCCAAAAGTGAAATAAATTTTATTAAAGTATTAGAATTACCATATTTTATACATAACCACCCTATGAAAAGCCATCAGCTTTTAAATCATTTTTTCATAGGATTGGTGTGTTTATGTTACATTAATGACACAGCAATAGCGTCAGCTGCAACAGATTGATTTTATAACATCAGGTTAAACTTTCTGACACCTTTATGTCAATCAAATACATTAAACATTGAGAATGATCTCTAATTGACAATCTCTAAAATTAAACCAAGCATAGACTTGTGCTGAAAACATTGTGTCCACAAGTCTCTTTAGCTGAGGTTAATATTAAATTAAACAAAATAAAAAAAAATGACTATAAAAATGATATGGTTGTTAGACTTTATTATGTCTAGACTTATATGGTTTTTTGTGTTGTCAATATGCTTGAGTTTATATGTTGTGTGCGCAATGTTTCTATGTTTATAACCACCTCCAAGTTATTTGGGGAGGATCTTTGGCATTGTTATTTTGGGGGTCGCGGGATGAGAAGTTTGGGAACCCCAGTGCTAAATGACTAAATGTAATAGCATTCTTTGTTCTTGAATTCCCCCAACTGTTTAGTTTTAATCCCTTGTTTTATCATTTTTTAGGTGGTGAAGCTGAAACAGATTGAACACACATTAAACGAGAAAAAGATATTACAAGCGGTCTCCTTTCCTTTCCTTGTGAAACTTGAGTGCGCCTTTAAGGTACTGGAGTGTTTTTTTTTTTTTTTTTTTTTTTTTTTTTTTTTTTTTTTTTGAAGACAATGAATGTCAAATGAATATACAGTTTAGATTAAAATTAGGAAACAATCTACAATGTCCTACATTTCAAGGTTGTTGCTTAGTGCTATTTGAAATTTGGTATAAATGTGCCATTTTGAGTATATTTTAGGAGTTATATATTCAAAGAACAGTGTAAAATATTTGAGAAAAAGAAGCCTGATCAAAAAACTTAGCAAACACTTTCAGATCATGCCATTTACTGATATTTATCTTGCACCCAATGGTAATTTCACAAATTGCCGGAAAAACCTTGTTTAACAGTAGTCCAGTGATGACCTTTCAGCCAAAACAAGAGAAACTGATCAATCAAAATCTATGGTTTCTAGAATATTGCATGTTTACAATGCCACTTACTAATTCAAGTCCCCCTTAAAAAGGCTACACTGTAAAACCCAAAAAGTTAAGGTAACACAAACCATTTGAGGAAACCGATTGCAACAAACCATTTAAGTTTGTTAAATGTCAAAAACTGATCCTAATGACTACTGTGAACTTACTCCATTTGAGTAAACGAAGCAATTTGAGCACAGTACAACCCATCAAATGAAGAGAACTCAAACCAACTGAGTACTGTAAAACCCAAGAAGTTAAGGCAACTCAAACAGTTTGAGTTAAAAAAAACTAATCTATATGAGTACTGTGAACTTGCTCCATTTATGTTAAAGTAATGAGGTATTTAATTAACTCACCTTCAACACCTAGTTCAAAACTCTTTTCAAATGAGTAGAATTAACTTTAACTTTCAGTAAATTTTGAGTTAGCTACACTCATTTCATTTAATAAAGTTAACTGTTGGGTTTTATTGTGTAGTTATCCATGAAAGACAAACGCATGCAATAATGCTGCGAATTTCAATATGCAGTTGCTTCAACAGTGCTGCTGGATTGAAAGCCCACTCTGCAGTTACCAAACCTCTCATTAGCAGAAAGAATCAAAAGGCTACACTAATCTTTGCTGAAGAGCATGTTGTGTGGACAGAGAACTATTCCAAAGTTCATGTTAGTGATGGTTAGGCATGGGCCGGTATAAGATTCTAACGGTATGATAACCTTGGATAAAAATATCACGGTTTCACGGGATCACGGTATTGTGATTACTGCTCTAAAATATATTCTTTTAAAATGTCTGGATAAAAAACAAAAAGTTTTTCCCCCTTTGAACACAATATATTCTATTTTGAGAAACATTTATAATATTTTGGAGCAGTAAACATATCAGGCTAGATAATGAAAATAATCCATTGACTTCTGATGTCTTCATTAGTTTCAAAAACACAGATTTCTTTACAATTTAAAACTGCATCTTTGGATATCTTTTCTTCTGGCAATTCTGTTGTTTAAAAAAATCTTACACGTACATTAGGAATGGTTTTACAGACAATTTTGGTTGTAATAAAACCTTGACTTTCCAAATCGCGGTATACCTTGAAAACGGTTATCGTCCCATGCCTAGTGATGGTAGACTGAATGCAATGTAGACTGGAAGGCAATATGCGGTTGCTATATGATACTGATACCTATATGACCTGATACTTCCTAAGTTTTGCTGCCATCACCTTCAGAATGTTTGGTTGTAGTATATCTTGTCATTGTTTTTCTCTCACTCAATGACGTTTGCTGCTTGTTCAAACTACTTATTTAAAATTAGTTGAAACAATACAATTGTAAATTTTTTTAGATAACTTAATTATTTTATGATTATTCCACATAAATTTGTTAAAACAATGAAGTAAACGTAATCAATTTGAGTGGAATCCAGCATTTTTTACAGAGTTGGCAAGTTGCATAGTATCGCTGCAAGTAAACTTCCTTTATATATTAAACAATAAAGATTACATTATTTCTAAAAAAAAAGGGAAAAAAAAAAAAAAGATCTGAAATAAACTGTTCATAAATAGTTTTTTTTAATTCTATTTTCCACCATAAAAATGTCAGGTTTAAAGCTTTTGCAAAAAAAGCAATTATTATTACATAAAACAGAAATTATTAATTGTATTATAGTTCTGATATGTCAATCAATAATTCCTTTAACAGGATAATTCAAATTTATACATGGTCATGAGATATATCCAAGGTGGTGAGATGTTCTCACATCTGAGAAGGATTGGAAGATTCAGGTAAACAACTTAAAAAGCATCAATAAAACTCTTTATTTTGTGCAATTAGATCTCGACTTAATTAAGTTTTGCTCTCTTTTATTTTCATAGTGAACAGAATGCACGGTTCTATGCGGCTCAGATTGTTCTGACGTTTGAGTATCTTCACATGCTGGACCTCATTTACAGGGACCTGAAACCTGAAAACCTGCTCATTGATCATCAGGGATACATTCAGGTGTGCCAGTCACTTATTTATGAACCAACCCAGGCTCAATGGAAATATGTGTCCAGGACTACATTTTTGAGAACCGACAAATATGTACCCTGGACTACGTGTTCTTGCAGTTTTTGTTTTCACTAACAAGACTCTGGAATAGATGAGTGAATGAAAAGTGTATTTGAGGCCTTGAGACGAAGAACCATATACTGTAAGTCCAAATTTTGAGTTATAAGATTTTTTCATTTGGATTGGGAACATTATATTATATATTTTTATTCTACTTGAAGATAGACAACAAAAGCTTCTCAATTCTAAGGAGATAACACTTTTCAGTGTCAGTATTAAAAATAAAAAGTTGTTATTTATATTTCTCAAATGTGGAAGAGCAGTATATGTCCAGTTAGTGTGGAACAACAGAAAAAAAACTTTTTGCCTTTTAATGTCCGAAGCAGACATGACAGTAGACAGTATCTCCATTCTTCTTAGTGGACATAAACGGTTTTTAAACGGGGTTGCCTCCGTGGAATGAACGGCCAACTTATCTAGCACATTTTTACACAGCCGATGCCCTTCCAGCCGCAACACCATCTCTGGGAAACAACCACACACACTCATTCACACTCATACACAATGGACAATTTAGCCTACCCAATTCACCTGTACCATTATGTTTTTGGACTGTGGGGGAAACCGGAGCACCCAGAGGAAGCCCACGCGAATGCAGGGAGAACATGCAATCCACACAGAAACGCCAACTGACCTAGCCGAGGCTCGAACCAGCGACCTTCTTGCTGTGAGGCGACAGCACTACCTACTGCGCCACTGCGTCACCTTAAACATTTTTTACATGTGATGCTCACGAGAAAATATCTCCAAACTGTTTCCGTATACAGTTTACACATACAATTAATGTCAAATGATTATATAATTTATAATTTTTTTGGACTTTGTAGTCCAAGTAATTAATGATAATGTCCTTCAGCTGTGATGCCGCGGTCACACTAGAGTTTAAGCATGTGAAATTCTGTTGTATAGCTCTAAGAAAAGGGGAGGGATTTAACAAGACAATTAGATAGTTAAAAAAAGCATCCATATTTCAAATTTCTGTACAGAAAGGTCATGTTTTGATCTTCAATTGGCCTTCAATGTGATTTCACAGGTCTGAGTTCACCAAGCTTCAACTTTGCAATGGAGCGAACTGCGAAAACGCATGAGATTGTGTTTCCGGTCTGTTGCATTTGATTGTGTATGGATGGAAGTCTATGGGGAGAAAAGTGCAGTGTGATCGCAGCTTGAGTGTAATCAAAGTGAACTTGAAACCAGTGTGTGAATGTTGGGTATGATGGGATATATAGTTCAGGTTAATATCAGGGAGTGTTTTCCAGCGATCAGTGAGGGTTGTTGATCAGATAGTGTTGAAGAACACATCACCAATACTGCGAAACTTGTTGCACCGATACACAACACAGATACACAACACCAATACTGCGAAACTTGTTGCATTCGCTTATGTAGGAATGGAAGTCCATGGGGTGAAAAGTGTAGTGTGACCGCGGCTTGAGTGTAATCAAAGTGAACTTAAACTGATGTGTGAATTCTGGGTATGATTAGATAAGTAGTTCAGGTGAATGACAGGGGGTGTTCTTCAGCGATCTGTGAGGGCTGTTGGTCACAACACCTCTCGAGGTTTTTAAATTCTTCACTTTCGCCAGTTGGTGAAGTTTTTTCCTCCCGCTGTCGCCACTGGCTTGTATGGTTCGGGATCTGTAGAGCTGTGCATCGATGGATTACTCTTCAGTATTTGGACTCTCAGTAGTGAATAATAAACCACACTCAACTGAGCTAAACTGAACTGAACTTAAACACTGAAAAGTGAACAACACTATTTCAATTTACTATGATCTTCTATGTAAAGCTGCTTTGACACAATCTACATTGTAAAAGCGCTATACAAATAAAGCTGAATTGAATTGAATTGAATTGAATTGAACTATAGTGTTTTTAAAAACAAAAAAAGAGAAAAGCCATCATGGCCATTTGCTTCTACTGAGACCTCACACTGCTTTTTTGGGGTTTGTTTTACCTGGTGGAATCATCCTTTGCTGAACTTGAATGCCCGGGTACCTCCTAAGTATGGCACCATTCACAGTAAACTACAGAGCAAACCTGTCATGTTGAAAAAGCCATCCATGAGGAGAAACAGACAGCTGTACCACACCTTAGTGTTCATTTTACACACAAAATGCCCCATATGTCACAGGTTGTGGGTGGGGAAAGGAGCGAGGAGAAAATGATGGGGTTTTATTAATAATAAAATTAAATAAACAGCAAACAAACTACCCAGAGAGGGAAAACATTAACAAAAAAACAAATAAACAAGGCTTGCTGGCAGGGATCAGGCCTGGACAAATCAGGACATGACTAGACTGGTGAACATAATAAACTAATAATGGGTCAACAAAAAGGGAGGAACTAGACAATAAACTGGAGAGCACAAGACACAAAGACAGCACAAGCCATGTGCTCATGAGAAAACAAAACTAGAACATCAAAGACTATAGAATACACAAAACATGTCACTCGTTTCTTTTTGAATGGGGAAAAGTGTAACTGTCAATATGGTGAATAAAGCCCCGCCTACTAGTACAGGAGCCAATTATCAATCGCAATATGGTGAAAAAAGCCTGCCTTCTAGTAAAGGAGCCAATCATCGATCGCTATAGACTGACGATATTCTGGGGGAGGGGATTGGACCAGAAGTGAGTTTCTGCAGATTTTTGGTGATTTGGATGTGTAGAAATGAAACTAAAGAGACAGTTGTTGTTTAATCTTATTGGTCGTAAGCTTGGCAAGCAATTTTGAAAAATTTGATGTTTCCCCATTCAGACAGAATCCCTACTGCCCGAGAGGTGTTTCAAAGATGGCCGTCGAATGAAATGACTTGCCTTAAAGGGATTTTGAGAACATGCAGCTAATGAAAGAACTCGTGAACCGCGTGTTCACATGAAACAAAACACTACATCATGCGGCCGCAATGTAAGCATGAAGCCACGTCCTTACACAACACCAACACAAACAGAACGCAAGACACGAGCACACAATAAATGAAAACACTTACCGTGCACTCACACATGTGACATGCATGTTCCGATCCCATCGAGAACGGAAACTGAAACTAACTAGACTGGAGCACTTAGAACGAAAACACCATGCTGCGAACAAAACAACAAACACACCAGGACAAGAGTGAGCATCCGGAGCATACCCAGAGGTCGGTTGTTGCGGGTGCGCGCATGGCCTGAGCATGGCCAATGTGACGCTCATACAATGACAGGAAATGAGTGCTCGACTCAAGAAAACTCAAGCCGAGCACAACATGATAGGCAAGACAATATTAGTGTCTGGACTCTAAAACAAGAATTAACAAGACCGAAGTGACAGAATCCTGACACCATATGTACCTGTGAGCACATATTTCTCGGTTTTCAAAAAAAGAAAAATCTTTTTCCCAATGAGCCTGTGTTGTTATTAACTGGTTGTCTTTCAATGAAATGTTGTCTTTACTGTGGTCTTGTATTTAAACTGAACTTACATAACATTAACATATTTATTTCATTGATGTTTAGGTAACAGACTTTGGTTTTGCCAAAAGAGTCAAAGGCAGAACTTGGACATTGTGTGGAACACCAGAATACCTGGCACCAGAAATTATCCTCAGCAAGGTATAAAAAATATGGTTACTGAGTTAATTCACCCTGAAAAGAAAATATTTACTCATAAATATTTAGTCATGTACTCGCCTTCATGGCTTTCCAAACACAATTTCCCTGCTGAAAAATCCAGCTTAAACCAGCTAGTTGACCAGCCTGGTTTTAGAAGGGTTTTGGCCATTTCCAGGCTGGTGAAAATGACCAGCTAAATGCAGCTAAAACTAGCTTGACCAACCTGGTTTAAGCTGGACATAGCTGGTTTTGGCTGGGCTCGCAGCCTGGCTAGGCTGGTCAAGCTGGTTTTAGCTGGTCATTTTCCAGCCTGACCAGCTAAGACAAGGCTGGAAATGGCTGGAAACCAGCCTGGAAATGGCCAAAACCCCTCTAAAACCAGACTGGTTGACCAGCTAAAACCAGCCAACCAACCTAGGCTGGTTTAAACTGTTTTTTTCAGTAGGGTTATCTTCAGACTGCAAATATTTCAAAGTCTATTCAACCAAAACTCTTCATGAAAAGAATGGATGGGCAAAAATCTCTCAGATTTCATTAAAAATATTTCTATTTGTCTTCTGAAAATGGCATCCAAACAACCTGGGGGCTGTTTCTTAGAAGTCGCTTAGAAAGGACTAAAGTCAAAAACTTGACTTCAATGAGCAGAACAAAACATCCACGCTTACATTGGTTCCATAACAGCAAGTTGAAGATCATTTAATCAAACTAATCAATTTCAATAATCCAGATTACTGCTCTTGCACATTACTGTCTTGAAACGTTAAAGGTCGAGCATCGATTATGTTGTGTGCTACTATGGCAACTATGAGAACTGAAAAAGCACAGCGAGTGGGCCACGTTTGTTTTTAGAGTTTAAACATTTAAAATATAGGCCATTTAGGCCTACTAACATTATATTTGTCACAATACATTAAAATTGTGCTTGCACGCGTTAATTCCCGATTATTCCACACAGGGTTTGATGCTTTAAAGTCATTATTTAAGAAATGTAGCCTACTTCTTTATATCAGTCAGTGCTTTCTTAATATTATTTTCTTTAATAAATTTCTGTAATTCATATTCTATACTACATATAGAGTTAATACACACACCGTTACAGATCTCTCGTTTAAATTTATATTTTTTACAGGATGTTTGTGCATATACATTAGATTATTCAGTACCAAAGCAGAATTTAGAACTAATCTAAGTGACTATAAAGTTTTAATAATTATTAAGAGGTTAAGTGAATTAGAATAGCATTAAACTACGGCAGGTGAATGTTAGCATTACTTTGATTAAGCATGAACTTAAGTTGTAGCCTGAGAATTAACCTGCCCCAGACCAGGCTAGTTTCTCAGCATAAGTTGCCAGAGTAACTAAGTTTGATCTATCATAATTTTGATTTATAAAACCGAATCTGCCATTACAAATCTGATTTACCAAAATAAGCCTGACTTTTTCTCTGAGCTTGGATTATGGAACAGCCCCCTGATGATGAGTGAAGGAAAGTGTTTTTATTAAGAACTTACCTTTTAAATGAATCCCAATTTTTTCTCATTTTCTTTGTTAGGGCTACAACAAGGCTGTTGACTGGTGGGCACTGGGTGTTCTGATCTATGAAATGGCTGCTGGATATCCGCCTTTCTTCGCTGATCAGCCTATTCAGATTTATGAGAAAATCGTATCTGGCAAGGTCAGAATGTCAAAATTTACAATAAATTAATAAAATTGTGTAACACACAGGCAATATACTAAATACTGTTTATACTAAACAAGATTCCTACCTTTTAGAAAAAATGTGAGTGGTGAGTGGTTTTATTAACTTCTGTCAGAGTTCAGATTAGAATACACTACAAACCACAGTGGAATGAACCGCCAATTACTCTAGCAATTGTTTTATACAGAGAATGCCCTTCCAACCGCAACACAGCACTGGCCCTCAGTGCAGTTAAACACCCACATGCTCGGAGCCCCTAGAGGAAACCCACCGAGACAAAGGGGTGACGTTCTTGCTGTGAAGAGACTATACTATCCACTTAGTCACCATGCCACCCACCCACCACAAAATGTATTATCAGATTTAAAAACGCTAGTCACTGGCTGAATCAAAACTATTATAAAATTGACTGTTATTCCATGAGGTGAGAGGCATAAATTATTGTCAGCTCTTAGTATACTGGAGTGTAATGGTTATTTCTCCAAAATAAGATTGGGTTAATCGGTAGATTAGCTGACAAATAAATCACCAGTCTTTTAAAGTCACGAATCATAACTGTGTTAGCAAAATCTACTGTATGTGCCCCACCTCAGGGTGGCATATTCAATTCATCTTTATTTCTATAGCGCTTTTACAATGTAGATTGTCAAAGCAGCTTAACATAGAAGATTATAGTAAATTGAAACTGTGTCAGTCCAGTTTTCAGAGTTAAAGTTCAGTTTAGTTCAGTTCAGTGTGGTTTAATTTTCACTGCTGAAAGTCCAAACACTGAAGAGCAAATTCATCAATGCGCAGCTCTACAAGTCCTGAACAATGCAAGCCAGTGGCAACAGTGGCGAGGAACAAACATCATCAATTGACGAAAGTGACGGAAAAAGCCCTCAAGAGAAACCAGGCTCAGTTGCACAACCATTTCTCCTCTGGCCAAACTTCTTTGCTGCAGTTCCGGAGACTGGAGAACGCTGGACATCCATCGTGGAGAAGCTGCAGGTTGGAGAGGTCACCGGCTGGTTTAAAGGCTGGCCCTTCAGGGTCAATGCAAAAATACGTCTGTCACTGGGGTCTTACAGGAATTAGTCTCATGCTCTCCACTCTTCCATGACCACCAGAGCAGCTGCTTAGGATACAGCCTGGTCCAGAATTATGGAAACCTCGGGAATAATAAAAACAGACTAACATAAGCAAAGATGCTGTTCAAATTATAATGTATTTTGGGAAGTATGGGGCATATGTTCAGACCCACTGGAAACCACACACTGGAAACCAACACATACATTTAGATCCAGCCCAGATCTTAACTACTCCCTGTTAAAATAAAGTATTTATCTATCAGACAGATAGGAGCTGTTTACACCTGGTCACTTCATGCGTTTTTTTATGATCAGAAAGCTATTCGATCAATCGTGAAAATGAAGGGGTAATTGCCCTACAAAACCTATTAGAGAAGGATATAAATCTGATCACTGGAATCACTTCAGGTGGTGGTTTAGGACAGTGGTTCCCAAAGTGGGGGTTGGGTTGTAAAGTAACAAATTACAAATACTTATATTACTGTAACTGAGTAGTTTTTCTAAAAAAAAAAAATGTAATTTACTAAGTAGTTTTAAAAATGTGTACTTTTACTTTCCCTTGAGTACAGTTTTAGTGCAGTATTGCTACTTTTACTTCAATACTTTTCTTCAACCTGCAGTCACTACTTTTAATTTTTTCTTGTCTATGGGGAATAGGAAAATCAGTCCTGGGATTCCTGTCCAATCAAATCACACATAGAAGGTAAATCGCCTCATAATAAACTACCTCAAGACATGGGCAATTTATAATTGCAGAACTGTTTAGGAGCATTAAAAGTGTCATAGAAGATGCAAAATTTTTACACGCATTAAACCAGAGACTGTTTAGATACATGTCACTGATGAGAAAATGACAGATGTTTACTGTATAATGACCGAAATGGCCAAGCTTTGACAAGATGTGAACATGATATCAGATTTACGTTGTCGTGGGGATGTTGCATTTTGTTTGTAAATGAAAATCAGGTTGAGATCAGAACCCAATGTCAGGCCGACGTTAGTGTCCAATGTCCTACCTGAAATCAATCTTCAATATCAATATCTATTGATGTTACAGCTTGACGTTGTGTGGACGTGACAATTATCAGACATTAGATTTTGGTTGCCATGTCTGATGAATAAATGTCAGTATTTGACATCAATATGACGTTGGTTTAAGATGTTGGCTCGATGTTAGATTTTGGTCACTTTCTAACAAGCTAAAATTGACCAAATATCAACGTCATTTGATGTCATTATTGGACATCAAATTAACATTGTCCTTAGAATTGAATTTTGGACACATGACATCACAACTTAAATCTAACCTAATATTAACATCTTATGAGATGTGCCTGCTGGGCAATAATTAATACACTACAGAAGGTTATGTTTACACACATCCAACAAATTATATGTAAATTCATCAGCTTTTTACAGTGTAATACTCACTACTATTGAGTACTTTTAAAAGGGCTACTTTTTACTCTGAGTAATTTTTACAACAAATACTTATACTCTACTTGCACTACATTTTTAGGCAAGTAATGGTACGTTTACTTAGGTATGGTTTTTCAGTACTCTGAGTGTTGTGCTAGTTACTGAAAAATAGTAACTAGTTTAAGTTACTGGTTACTTCATTCAAAAAGTGAATTAGTTTATCAATCTATCTTACACCAAAAGTAATGTGTTACTGTTAAAAGTTATTTTTGAGTTACTTTTCCAAAGAACATTTTTAATTCTCCCATTAATGCCCTTAGAACGTCACTTCAGTGCTGCATGGAGAATACATGAACTTCACAGTTTTACTTTGCATTCTTACAGCTAAAACACAAGACAGACTTAAATAAAAAGAACTCATTTATTTAAGTCATACCAGCAGCACAAAAATATCACAAAGTGATAAACCGGCTGAATAATATATTCAGAAACAAAAAAGAAAAAACTTAAGTTGCTTCAGCATCAAAAAAGTTTGTATTTAACTCTTAAACATGTTCTTTCACAGCTTGAGTATGAAAACTAACAACAATATACAAACAAACACAAAACTTTTATAAAATAAATAAATTAAAGCAATCTAAATTATCATTCAGAATCAATTTGGTGAAACTCAGCACCAAAAAACGTTACGGTTACCAAAGTAACCCTTCGTTCCCCGAGGGGAGGAACGGAAATGCTATGTGGAAACCTCCACTATGGGGATTTCGTCAGAAACCAATCATCTGAAAGAGTATAAAAATGGGCCAATGAAATGCCAATGAGTTTGCGGCGTCAGCATGCACAGCTGGCATCATTGACAGTCAGTCATGCTATAAAGACGCAGCCAGTGCCATGCTCGACATCCTTTTCTAGCTGAAGAGACTTTCACGCTCAACAGCTAAGGGACAATCGTTGTGGCGAAGGAACATAGCATTTCCGTTCCCCCCCTTGGGGAACGAAGAGTTACTTTAGTAACCGTAACAAATCCCCTTTCGGATGGGGAACTCCAATGCTATGTGGAAACTTCCACTATGGGGAAATCTATGGAAAACGCCACAACGAAAGAACCTTACCGCGTCCCTGGCGAAGGGTGTGCCACGCAGTAGTGCGAGCGCACCTACAACACTGTGTCCAATGTGTCCCCTGGCCCTTACTTACCTTACCTGTTCAGGAACAGTTATATTTTTCGGGGAGTCGCAATAACCCAGTAAAATAGGTTTTAATACGACAGTACGTTGGGAAAGCTTTCAGTCCCGATAGGGAGGACGCTGCAGAGCTCACCTGCTACCCAGAGGGGAGACCTGGTGACAACCTATGGACTAGCCCAGAGATGAGGAGTCGGTGCATAAGGATGGTTGGTGGGGAGGGAAGACACGAGCCCGGCTAGAAGGGGGGACTAAACCGTGGTTGAGTGAGCATATGGGATCGCCAGCGGGGATCACGCATAGCAGGCACCTTTACCCAGAACACGGGCTGACCAGCGGGCATGCCAACAACGTAACGGGCCAACACCTGACTCCTCCACTGAGTCAGATGCTGGGGGCCTCGGAGGCACTCTGCAGGGTTCGCCAAATGGGGAACTAAACTGACAAAGCTGAAAAAGCGCATGTATCTCCGGGTTAGGGAGAACGGCACAGCAAGCTTGTTTCGACACCTCAACCGAATCGTTTCCTCAATCACCAAGGGTTACCTAATACCTTTGAGGAAACCGGCTCCACTCACAGAATGTAAACAATGCAAATGTATAGGGTGTCACCCAACCCGCAGCTCTACAAATATCTGTCAAAGAGGCGTCGCGTGCTAACGCCCAGGAGGATGCGACGCTCCGAGTGGAGTGCGCTCTCACCCCCAAGGGACAGGGCTCACCCTGGCTCTGATAAGCGAGGGAGATGGCATCCACTATCCAGTGGGCCAACCTCTGTTTAGATACGGCACTTCCCTTTTGCCCACCACCGTAACAGACAAAGAGCTGGTCAGAGGATCTAAAGCTCTAAATCATGATCTAAATCATGATGAGCGGAGATGGTGGCCACGTAAACCTTCAGTGTGGAGGGCGACAGCCTTCGCTCCAACCTGTCCTGAAGGAAAGAAAGCACAACACTGATCTGGCAAGATCGGGGGTCTTCTCGGCGAGAAGTGCACCACTCAGTGAATAGACTCCACTTCAGGGCGTAGGCATGCCTCGTAGAGGGTGCACTAGCCTGAGTGATGGTATTAACCACCGCCAATGGTAGGTTACCTAAGTCTTCCTCGTCGCGTCTATAGACCACACGTGGAGGTTCCACAGATCTGAGCGAGGGTGCCAAATGGTGTCCTGTCCCTGAGAGAGTAGGTCCTCTCTCAAAGGGACCTGCCAGGGGGGGGGGCCGTCGCGGGGAGTGAGAGTTCTGAAATCCAGGTCCGGTTGGGCCAGGAGACGCAACTAGCAAGACCTGCTCCTCGTCCTCCCTGACCTTGCACAGAAACTGCGCGAGTAGGCTCACTGGGGGAAACGCATACTTACACATGCCCCGAGACTCGGGGTGGAGTCGCCATTCTCCCGGGGGAGGAGCTGCCATGAGAGCCCGTTGGCCGCACGGTTGAGTCCATCTGGGGTGTGAATAGCAAGCAGCGACTTCAGCCGTGTATGACTCCAGAGGAGCAGACGGCGAGCGAGCTGAGACATGTGGCAGGAGCATATACCCCCCCATATGGATGGTATATGCTACCGCAGCCATGCTGTTCATCCTGACCAGCACGTGTTGCCCCCTCAGCACCGGTAAAAAGCGGCGCAGAGCGAGAAACACTGCCAACAGCTCTAGGCAGTTGATATGCCAATGCAGCTGGGTTCCCTTCCACAGGTCCGCAGCAGCATGCCCGCAACACACGGCCCCCCAACCCGTACTGGAGGCATCTGTCGAACTGACAACGTGCCTGGACGCCTGGCCGAGGGGCACTCCGGCCCGTAGGAAGGAGGGGTCCCTCCAGGGGGTGAGGGTGCGGCAACACAGCGCAGTGACAGTCACTCGGTGTGTGCCCGCGTGCCATGCGCGTCTGGGGACCCGATCGTGAAGCCAACGCTGTAGTGGTCTCATTTGGAGCAATCCGAGTGGCGCGGCTGCGGATGCCATATGCCCCAGGAGCCTCTGAAAATATTTCAGGGGGTCCACCTTTTCCTGTCGAACTCTCTCAGACAGTTCAGCATTAGCTCGGCGTGTTCTCGTGAGAGGCGCGCCTTCATGGTGATCGAGTCCAGCTCCAACCTGAGAAAGGAGATGCTCTGCACAGGGGCGAGCTTGCTCTTTTCTCGGTTCACCTAAAACCCCAACAGGCGGAGGATATTCAACTGCTCCAGAGAGTGGGCTAAAATCAGCCAGTCATCGAGATAATTAAGCATACGGATGCCCGAGAGCCGAAGGGGCGTGAGGGCACCCGCCGCGAGCTTGGTGAAAACCCGTGGAGACAGTGAAAGCCCGAAAGGGAGGGCCCATACTGCCATGCTCGACCTTCGAATGCAAACCGCAGTTTTGTGGCGTGGAAGTATGGAGACATGAAAATACACGTCCTTCTGGTCTATTGCTG
Organism: Danio aesculapii; assembly: GCF_903798145.1. NCBI lineage: Eukaryota > Metazoa > Chordata > Actinopteri > Cypriniformes > Danionidae > Danio > Danio aesculapii. The sequence goes on from NC_079445.1 coordinate 12,285,888, forward strand.
CAAACCAATCCCAAGGACGAACGCATCGGGTGATGCGCATCTGCGTAAGCATTCTGAAGCGCAGCCTGTGAAGGCCGCGGTTCAAAACACGCAGATCTAGGATTGGCAATAGCCCACCGCTCTTTTTTGGGCACGATGAAGTACGGGCTGTAAAACCCACACTCCATCTCGGCTGGAGGAACCGGCTCGATTGCATCCTTCGCCAGGAGGACAGCAATCTCCTCTCGCAAGACAGGGGCGGACGCAGGGCTGACCCTGGTGAAATACACGCCCGTCTCATGGACGCTTCGCGGTCCGTTTACCGAACGGGCAGCGCTCGGTAGCGCTGGTTGGTGACCATAGCATGCATGCGTGAGCCTACTGTGCCCATCCAGGAAGAAGGGGATGGGGAGGCTTAGAAGGTCTTGCCTTCATCCTCCACATCACACCCCTCTAATCGGTCCAGCCGCGGGGCTGGGGGATAAACCATCTCCAGAGCCACGGCCGAAGCAGCCTGGGGAAGCACAGCCACAAAGCCTGCTTTTAGATTCGACGCCGCACTCATCATCCTGAAGGGAGTGAGCGGGTTCGAATCCTCAGCAGACCTTGACAGCCCACCCTCCAAGGACGGTGAGGATGGAGGCGCACGCAGACCGGGCTGAAAAAAAGTGCCCTCAAGACTGCGTGAGTTTACTGTGCACTTCCGGGAAGAAGGGGACGGGAGGCTTTGAAGGTCTTGCCTCCTTATATCCTCCGCATAACACCCCTCTAGTCGGTCAGGCCGCTGGGCTGGGGGATAAACTATCACCAGACCCACGGCCGAAGCAGCCCGAGAAAGCACAGCCATCATGTCTGCTTTTTAGATGCCAACGTCGTGCTCTCCACCCCGGAGGGAGGGAGCGAGCGGGTTCGCATTCTCATCAGACAATGACAGCCCATCCTCCGATGCAGCGATGGACATCTGACCCTCGGTGTCATCCTGTGAGAGAGCGACCATCCAAGGTTGGAGCGCTTCTCTTCACCTGAAGCTTGGGATGGAGCGCGTGGAGGAGCGAGAGGTCCGCAGCCCGACGACGGCAGATTTACTCCCACTATAACCCTCAGATCTGGCCGAGTGCCAACCGCAGTGCGGGTGACTACTGGGGTGGGTCGCTCTTTTACAAGAGCGAGCCGCGATCTTAAATGCGCAACAGACATGAGATCAGTGATGGCATGCACTGCCCACGAGCACCGCATTAACATGCTGGACCCCCAGACATGAAACGCTGTGCTCGTGCTCATCATTCAGAGACAGGAAACCACCGCATCCAAAAACGCACGGTTGGAGTGACGTCTTGAAAAAGACGCGCTGCATGACCATGTTGCTCTTTTAGGAAAGCTTTTTTACTATATACAAACCGCTCTTGGAGGACCGGACCCAAAGGATGCCAGGCAAGGGAGAAAAACCCATCTCGACCATCTGCCACTGCGTATACGCGCTCTGGACCAGGAGAAGCTGCTTCTCGATCTATCTCTGTAGACACAGGTTGGAGATACCCTCAAAGACTCTCTTAGAAGCTTCGTGAAAGGCTCTGAAAGCGAAAGGATGTCAAACATGGCACTGGCTGCGTCTTTATAGCATGACTGATTATCATTGATGGCAGCTGTGCACGCTGACGCCGCCAACTCATTGCCATTTCATTGGCCCGTTTTTATACTCTTTCAGATGATTGGTTTCTGACGAAATCCCCATAGTTGAAGTTTCCACATAGCATTGGAGTTCCCCATGCGAAGGGAAACTGCTATTATAGACAGCCATAAATTGGATGCATTTTAAACAAAACAAAAACATAATAGCTGCTCAAAAATGAAATCGATGAGCAATTTTCAAACTAACCACAAACCACGGTTGGGAAATCATACAAGTAGCCAATGACTATCAAAGTACAACATTGTTCAGTTAGATTGTGTTAATGTGAAGTCATACTTGCATGCTAATTTCGATCGAATATTCAAAGTGACATGGTAAACAATATAGAGACTTCTACATGAACGAATGTGCGAATATAAAACCAACTTTACCTCTCTCTTCCTTGCATGCATTCGGTCTCTCTCGCAAGCACACTCGGCCTCTCTTGCACACAAACGGTCTCTCTCATGCTCACACTTGGTGTACCTCGCGCATTCGGTGTCTGCTTTCGCTTGACTTTTGTGGCGTCTTCTTTATGGTGATTAGTTGGCATCCACCAATCTCACAGTGCATAGCCGCTGTAAACAGGAACATGTGGGCTAGACTGCAGCCAAAATTAATTATCTTAACAATTAAGTAACTGACAAATGCATCATATTGTAATGATAACGGAGTTATTATATTTAAAAAGTAATGCATTACTGTTTTAGTAACGGTCAAAAGTAATGCTGTTACTAACAGTTACAGTACAGTAAGTACAGGAAGTTTTAAAACCGTCCATTTCCGCTAACATTGAAGCGCAGCTGAGCGCAGATGACTCAACTGATCTTCACGGCTGCTTCGCGCTCCATTCTCTGTTATGTTTTTGCACTCGGTTTACTGCTCTTCACCCAAACACAGATACACGGAGACTGGAACACAAAGCAGCCGTGAAGATCAGTCAAGTCAAAGCAGATCGCTCGGCTCGTCTGTGTTTGTGCTCGGTAAACAGCAGAGGGTGAACTGATGACCTTCTCGGCCAATCACAAGCATTTCTGTTGAGCACGTAAACACAATGGCAAATCAGCGCTGTTTTATGAAAGCGATTAACCGTGCCTTAAATGTTAGTGGGAAATTGACGGTTTTTCTTTTAATTCAATATCGTGACAAGTCTAATACAGTGAAAGAATCAGTTCATTAACTTGAGTTTGATAAATGGCATCTAAAACGTGTGTTTAGGAAAGAGAACATTAGCTAACTAGTGCCATTTCCCTTAGCTGAAAATGAGGTCTGATATCCCTTTTTATTTTCACCATTCATTCAGATCGGACCTTCGGGTCACTCAGAAGGCGGTGAAATTATAAATTTGCGTCACTTTCTCTTCACTGATAAGATATACAGCCAAGTACACAACGTTCCTATGTAACTCCCAACGATGCTTCTGGGTTTCTTCCCACCGCAGCCTCGATTTCGCTTTTAAAAATGCTGGCCGCGTGAATTCAGTCTATAGAACAGCTTTTAATGAGTGAATTCTTCTTTTTCTTCTTATTTTTGAGATGGAGCTTACTTAATCAAACATTTGACACCAAATACAAATCAGCCACCAAACTTTTTTTTTTTATTGTTGTCTGGGCTCCTTTGTTCTGACAGTGATCTATTTGTGACAATATGAACTTGGCCATAAGTAGAAACACAAAACTAGATCAAATCTGAGATGTCACAGCAAAAAGTACTCAGCCAGGACTACATCAAAAACAAACCTACAACACAGCTTAGAGCCAAGATCGGCCTATAGCAAAAAATGCAACAGGTATACGGGCTGGTCTGAATATTTCAGAAACTGCTGATCTACTGAGATTTTCATGCACAAACATCTCAAGGGTTTACAGAGAATGGTCAGAAAAAGCGAAATTTTCCAGTGAGCGGCAGTTCTGTGGGCGCAAATGACTTGTTGATTCCAGAGGTCAGAGGAAAATGACCAGACTGAGCTGATAGAAAGGCAACAGCTACTCAAATAACCACTCGTTACAACCAAGGTATGCAGGAGAGCATCTCTGAACACACAACACGTCCAACCTTGAGGAGGATAGGCTACAGCAGCAGAACACCACACTGGGTGCCACTCCTGTCAGCTAAGAATAGATTGGAAAAACTTCCAAAAAAAACCTGGTCTGAGTCTTGATTTCTACTACGACCTTCGGGTGGTAGGGTCAGAGTTTGGCGTCAACAGCATAGAAACATGGATCCATCCTGCCCTGTATCAATGGTTCAGGCTGGTTGTGGTGGTGAAATGGTGGGCAGAAAGCGCAAATCATCTCGGATTGGTTTCTTGAACATGACAATGAATTCACTGTACTCAAATGGCCTCCACAGTCACCAGAACTCAATCCAATAGAGCACCTTTGGGATGTGGTGGAACGGGAGATTCGCATCATGGATGTGCAGACGACAAATCTGCAGCAACTGCGTGATGCTATCATGTCAATATGAAGCAAAATCTCTGAGGAATATTTCTAGTAACTTGTTGAATCTGTGCCATGAAGGTTTGAGGCAGTTCTGAAGGCAAAATGGGGTCCAACCCGGTACTAGTAATGTGTACCTAATAAAGTGGCCGGTGAGTGTAGGATGGATCTAATCTATTATAGAAAGTACAGTGATATCTATTGGAGGTTTCAGATGCAAGTCAGTGTAAAAGAATATTGTCTTGAATGCCCTAGTGGCAAGTAAATACAGCAAGGTATGGTGGAGCTAAAATGTGGAAATTGGATCACAATGGCTAAAATGTAGCACCCCTCCTTTAGCTAGTTCATAACATCACTCCCTCAGAGTATTTTGGTTGGCTAAAATAGTGTCTTTACAGTTTGGGCTTGTCACAAGGTCAAGTTGAATTTTTCTAATTTACAGTATACCTGTCAAACAGTAGGGGCATAGGTGACACGGTGGCTCAGTGGTTAGCACTGACGCCTCACAGCAAGAAGGTCGCTGGTTTGAGCCCCAGCTAGGCCAGATTTTGTGTGGCATTTGCAAGTTTTTCCCTTGTTTGTGTGGGTATCCTCTGGGTACTCCGGTTTCCCCCATAGTCCAAAGACATGAGCTATAGGTGAATTGAATAAACTAAATTGACCATAGGGTATGAGTGTGAATGAGTGTGTATGGATGTTTCCCACTACTGGGTTGCAGATGGAAGGGCATCTAAACATATGCTGGATAATTTGGAGGTTAATTTTACTGTGGTGATGAATAAAGAGACTAAGCTAAAATAAAATGAAATGGACAGTAGAGGCATTTTATTTATGTTCTTTTAAAAACAATCAATCACAAAACATTTATGCTGCACAAACCAAATCACTTAGTGCTTCTTAATGTTGTTCAAAACAATATCTAAAATTCGTTGAATGTGCTTGATTCAAATTTAGTAAGGAATAAAGCCAACAAAAAAAAGACTGCCGTTGCAAGTAATGAATGACAGACAAGTGCAGAGTTTCTAGAGATGTGCTGATTATACAACAATGCGCTGTCTATTTTTGTTTGAAATTAAACTCTATTAATGTTATGCCATCATCTGTGAATATTTGTTTTCCACAGGTACGATACCCCTCACACTTCAGCTCAGACTTGAAGGATCTTTTGCGCAATCTACTGCAGGTAGACCTCACAAAGCGCTTTGGAAATTTGAAAAACGGAGTCAGTGACATTAAAAACCACAGATGGTTCGCTTCCACAGAATGGATTGCAATCTATGAGAAGAAGGTGTGGCTTCCTATTAGTTTTTAACTAATAGTTTTTAAATGCCTCTTAAATGCTTTTTCACTACTGTAATAAAGGGTATATTTTAAGTATTAATACTGTATAATAATTTTATTTAGGAAACTTTTAAAGCAGTGTGCATTTTACACCACTACATCTCCTAAATGAAGTCGGGTAAAAGGTTATCTTGAACAGGAGAAACTGTCACCTGCTCAGAGACAAGATAGTGGTGTTTAATCAAAAAAAGTTGGATTGTATCAGTTATCCTTTTAAATTAGTTCACAAACTGCACTGAACAAGTATCACTCACTGATTCAAATGATCCATTCAGAGTCTGTTTGCGGTAAATGGTACACTTATTAAAATGATTTGATCAGAGTTAGTATCCAGTAAACAACTCACTGATTCATCTGATTCGATCAGAGTTGGTCTCCAGTAAATAAATCAGATTCAGATTTACGCTGTGTTCCATTTGGAAGGGCTCATCACAATGCCCTTATCCCTTCTAAGGGTTTACTCACTGTAGTGATAATGAGTTATAATATCATACAATAACAAATATACAAATTATAACAATAAAAATTCAATACCCTTTAAGCATATCTTTTTTTTTTTGTCAATTTCAATGGAAATGAGGTCAGAACAATTGTACTTCCCGAACATTATATAAACATAAAATACAGAAAAAACATACATGATTGTTGGTATAATCTTTAAAAAAAATTTTTAAATCACAAACACTAACATTGTATCATTTTAACTTTAATTTTGAGGTTTTTGTTGTATAGATTGCACAACAAACTGTATCTACAGCTTCCTCGTCACTCCGATGATATGTTTTATATATATATATATATATATATATATATATATATATATATATATATATATATATATATATATATATATACCTACATTCATACAGTTGAAGTCAGCATTATTAGCCCTGCTAAATTATTATTCCCCTTGTTTATTTTTTCCCCCAATTTCTGTTTAACGGAGAGAAAAAATTTTTAACACATTTTTAAGCATAATCGTTTTAATAACTCATTTCTAATAACTGATTTATTTCATCTTTGCCATGAGGACAGTACATAATATTTGACAAGAAGACCCTTCTATACAGCTTACAGTGACATTTAAAGGCTTAACTAGATTATGTTAACTAGGCAGGTTAGGGTAATTAGGCAAGTTACTGTATAATGATAATTTGTTCTGTAGACAATCAAAAAAAATGAACTTAGGGGCTAATAATTTTGACCTTATAAATATTTTAAAATATTTTAAAAAGACAAAAAAATTCAAAGGGTGGCTAATAATTCTAACTTCAACTGTATATATATATATATATATATATATATATATATATATATATATATATAGATAGATAGATAGATAGATAGATAGATAGATAGATAGATAGATAGATAGATAGATAGATAGATAGTTCAATCAACATTACTAGAGATTTACTTTCGGTAGCAGATTTTGAACCCATTGTCCATCCTAATGCACAGATGTATTTGAAAAAATCTTGATCTAAAGCTTGCAATGTTACAAAAAAAAATTAAACTTTAATTAGTAAGTGCAATCCCTCTTTTTTTACATATAATCTATAAAATATTGCCAAACATATCAATAAATCTGAATAAAAACATTGTAAATGTGGCTTACGTGAGTGTATTTTTTATTTTTTTTTCCAAATTACAACATGCCAAGTCTTACAGCCATTTGATTGAATGACAATCGTCCACTCTAATGGCTGCTGGCTTTAAATAAAATGAAATGTTCAGGAACCACAATAAACATGATTTTTGGGCTGACGTGATGTCCATTGTGATAAATGAACCATGTACATAATTTAAATAAGTGAACTTAAGACTTCTAAGTTACAACAGAATCACTTAAATTACTTAAATACAACATTTCACTTTTAAAGGTTGATTTATACTTCTGTGTCGAGTGATCCATGGTGCCTGCCTTGTGCGTAACTGTGCATTTATACTTCTGCATGCTGTTTGTGTTGCTCTGCAATAAAACTTCAGAAACACTAGCTGGCAGTAGGTTATTATGTTCCTATAAGTTGAATTTTATCTCGTTTTTTTTTTTTTTTTTTCTAAACTCTACCTAAATGTACAAGTAGCTCAAACTCGCTTGTTCAGGCGAACTGGCAGATGTGCAACAACTTTAACCATAAGGTAAGCACAAAACGGCAATCTTTGCATTGTCACGTGACAGTATATACATTTTAAACAAAATCTGATTAATTTACACAATTTAAATAAAACATTTAATTTCAGTTAGCATTTAACAATAAAACAAACAAACAAAGGGTTAAATTAAATTTGAATTGACAATCTCTAAACTATCCCCATCACTCACCCTCTCTTTGGCCCACAGGCCCTAGTTTGGGCATCTATGATCTAGAGCTACTTCACGGGACTTGCTCCACACTTGCTCCAACTGGTTCGCTCAGCTCTCTGTCCCACCCACACTGATTACAACTGCCAAGCCGACCAATCACAGAGTTTGTGCCACGTGTCGTTGTGACGTGTAGTTAAATTTTTTGAGAGGTTTGTGTCAGCGTCGGCGTCAACCATGGCTATGCGACCACGAGAAGGCTGTGCTGGAGCATACATGTGCACTTGATATATGTATGATATAAATCAGCCTTAAAGCTGATTTATGTGCCTGCATTGCGCGTAGTCATCCATTTATACTTCTGTGTGTTGTTTCTGTAGCTCTGCAATAACAATTCCGAAATGCTAGCTGGCAGTTGGTTTTGATGTTCCTCTGTGTCAAGTTTCTATGCGGGTATTTAGTTTTTTCTGAATGCAAGTAACTAAAACTCTCATTCAGAGGCGGGAACCGGCGGACATGCAACAACTTTTAATCATTAGGTAAACATCATAAGGTGACCACGAAATAAAAGTTTCCATCTGCAGTTTCCATCGCAGCTCTCTGCACCGCCCGCAATCGTCATCGGTACCAAGCTGACCAATCACATCGCATTGTTGCGAGGTGCATTTTGTGAGGTGGACATCAGCGTCAGTTTGTAAAAGTAATCGTTTTTACAGTGTAATTTGTGCACTCCACCATCACTGATACATATTATTTGTATTTCTTTCAGGTAGATGCACCCATCATACCAAAGTGCAGAGGGCCTGGCGACACGAGTAACTTTGACGAATATGACGAAGAAGTCATACGGGTATCTGTGACAGAGAAATGTACAAAAGAATTCTTGGACTTCTAGAGTCACTGTATAAGCTTAAAAGGGAGTTCCTACAGTTTCTTTGTTTTGTTTTGCAAAAAAATAAATAAATAAATAAATGAATAAAAACCACATTCGTAGGTGAATCCAAGAACATCGCTTTGTACATGGCTTCATTCAAGAAGACTTAAGCAGTGATCTGACTAGAAATACATTGATTTAGTCTACTGCATTAATAAAGATCCCATTCATGTTTTTGTTTTTTGTTTGTCTGTTTGTTTGGAAGCAATTCTGGTGAAATTTTGAAATTTTAATATTATTTTCCTTATGTCCTTTTTTAGTTTTATACCAATTAATTTATAAAACGAATATGCTATTTTTAATGGTTCTGAAGTGTTTTATTTTATGTAATAGCTTTTGCAGTTACAATACAAAATTACATGTTCAGTATGGTAGGTGAAGCTCAATTATCCATTACATATGACATATGTGTGTGTTCAGGTAAAAATATAAATGTAAAATGTAAAAATATAAAATATTTTCAATGCTTTTTTCACTCCTGAGGAAACACAGATCTTGTAAAACAATGGTAAAAATAAATCAATTACAAATCACCCTGATATTTAATTTGATGTCTTGATTTGCCCTGAAATTGTGATGAAGAGATGAGCATCGGCAAATGGGTATTTGTCTTCTTATGGCCCATATGAATAGATTTATTATTAGATATGTATTATAGCTGCTACAGAGATTATACTGTACAATTTTGAGAAAGATTATTTTGAACATGAATAAAATAAAATAATTGACCTTGCTTTGTAACATCCACCTGTCATTGTGTACTTTTGCATGTCTCCGTTTGTTTGAAGGATATTACTGTGCTGTTTAAAGGGATAGTTATCTCACTATTTATTCACCCTGAAGTGAAACTTTTATGAGATTAAGAATATAGAAAACCATTGACTTCCGTGTTTGTTTTTCCTACTATGGAAGTTGACGGATACAGATTTATAGCTTTCTTCAAATATATTTTCTGTTGAGCAGAAGAACAAAACTCATGATGTTTGAAACCAATTTAGGCAGTGTAAATTTTAATTTTTTTGTGTGAACTATCCCTTTAAATTAAATCTTAGTATACTCCACCTGGGTCAAAGATAAACTGAATGCTTTTAACTTTATTTTATGATGATGATGAAGTCTTTAATTTTCACATACACTTTTTCATATAGCGAAATTGGGCGTGGATGAGTAGTGATAGTCTATCTAGCTGGGGCTTTGAGCCCCATCATTTTTTTCATCAAACCCATTTTTTTCATCAATCGCCGATACCCCAGGGCTCTGCCTAAGCCCATTAGCAGAGACCCTGTTATCAAAGTTCCAAATAGATAGATATATTCAATATCTTCCTGGGACAGAGCAGCCAGACGACATGCCACTTCTCCCATCCGTCCATTATTTAGCCAGAGGTGAACATCCCAGCAGGACAGTTGGGTTCCCCCAAACCCAGACTTTTCATCAAGAAGATGGTGTCAGTTGCATTCAGAGATCAGTTGATCAAATAGATACAGTAATTCCTTATTTGTTTGGAGAGCAGGGCAAGGAGGGCCACAGAGATAGAATAAGACGAGACAAGAGGAGCCAGGAGAGATATTGAGGGAGAGGAAAAAAGTGCAGAAGACACCAGGTAAAAGGTCATTCAATGTAGCAAGTTTAGATTCACTAGTTAACATACTGACAAATTCTGGTCAGGCATGTTTAGAACAAGAATCACTGATTACGTATTAAAAGATTCTGTTTGAGGGCCGGCCGCATCCAGGAGGAGCAGCGTCAGTGCTTAGGGTCGCTGGAACTGGTGGAAACCCGCTACTGCAACACGCTACCAGGAAGCAGTAGCTCTTCGTAACATCTCGGCAAGGAGTGTTGCGGAAGCTCTGTTTCGTATAATCTCCCGGGGCACTCCTTTCATGTCACGCACCATGCACAAGCTATACGGATTGTTGTGCATTAAATTGATTTGCACCAGCGTCTATCACCCACAAACGGATTGACTGGTGGAATGATTTAAGTTCGTACATGATCTGTAAGTTCGTCCAAGAGGATGCGAAACATTGGGATAAGTGGTTGGAGCCCTTGTTATTTGCTGTGCAGGAGGTTCCGAAAGCCTCCACGGGATTTTCCCCCCTCGAGCGACTGTATGGCAGGCAGCCCCAAGGGGTGCTGGATGTCATTAGAGAAGCTTGGGAGGATGAGCCTTCAAACAGTAAAAATGAAATTCAATATATTCTGGACCTTAGAGAAAAACTCCACAAACTGGGGCGGCTCTCTTCGGAGAATTTGCTCCAGGGCCAGAATGACCAATGCCGGCGATATGACTAGGGCACTAAACTGCGTAAATTTTCACAGGGAGATGAAGTCCTTTTACTTCTACCCACTTACAGCTCTAAATTACTCCCCAAGTGGCAAGGGCCGTTTGTGGTCACATGACGAGTCAGCGATCTTGATTACAAGGTGGTTCGTTCGTACAGGGCAGATTCACTTCAGATCTATCACGTTAATCTGCTGAAGCAGTGGAGGGAGCCAGAGGAGGTGATGCTGGCTATGTTTGTTACTAACGAGGATTACCGGGGCCAGAAAGCACCGGCCGGCAATCATCTCTCAGCGAGCCAGTTCATCGCCATCCGGCACCTCCAACGTGAATACTCTGATGTGTGCTCATCCCTGCCCGGTCGTACTAACTTAATTCAGCACCTTATCGAGACCGAACCGAGTAGAAGAATCCCACAGTGACTGGGCCAGCCCTATCGTCTTGGTACCTAAGACTGATGGCACGGTCTGGTTCTGTGTGGATTACAGAAAAGTAAAGGATGTGTTGAAATTCGGCACATATCCAATGCTGCGTATTGACGAGTTGCTCGACCAGTTAGGCGCTGCTCGATATTATTTGAAATTGGATTTGACAAAGGGATATTGGATATTATTCTTAACTACAACATCCCCCGAAAAAAACAGCCTCATGATGCCGCTTGGATTACACTAATTTGTGACACTTCCGTTCGGGCTGTTCGGGGGCACCGGCTACGCTTCAGCGTCTGATGGACAAAATACTCAGCCCTTACTCAGCATATTGCCGACTCGAAGAAGTGCGCAATTGGACGAGTAGAGGAAGGGGTATTTAGACTTTCACTTGGGTCACGGGCAGGTGCAACCCCAAGTTTACAAGACTGCAGCAATTGCAACCTGTGCGAGACCTAAGACCAAAAAAGAAGGTGAGAGTTTTTGGGACTGGCAGGATATTATAGGCTGTCACAAAACTTAGACAGAGAGGATCCAAAACACCTGTGTGGACACCCTGTGTGACCAACGCTTGGATAGGCGCGACTGGTGGTGGTCATCTGTTCTTCTTGCCTGTCCATGCATAGTGGTGGCTTGCGAGACAAACTCAGCCAGGCCGGGGATACTCGCTGGGTCCATTATTGATCAGTCCGTTCTGTCACGAAACGTAGACAGAGAGGATCCAAAGCAAGTATTTAATAATGAACAAAGGAAGAAGTATCAAAGGATACCACAGGATGGTTCTGGTGACAAGAAAGCACAAAACAAAAGAAAGTCACAGTCACCACGAAGACATCAACGGACAGCGAGGGAATCTGGGGAACAATAGATAGGAACAAGGACAAACAACGGACTGATAACCAGCAGTAACCACAGGCTGAAATATATAGTCAGCAAACAAGGATCAGCTGGAGGATGATTTAGTCAGCTGATAGAAAGCAACGCCGTCACACAAAAGGTAAACAAATCACACACCCTCGCACCACAACAACACACAAGGCATGACACATAACATACAAGAAAGAACACACAAAGCCATCAACCGTTGACAGTTACCCCCTCTCCTAGGAGCGCCTCCTGGCGCTCCCAGAAGAGCTTACCTGGCGATTGTAATCATCGATGAGAGAATGATCCAATATGTCCCTTGCAGGAACCCAACTCCTCTCCTCTGGACCGTAACCTTCCCAGTCCACCAAGCACTGGAATCCTTGTCCCCTCCATCTAGAGCCCAGAATGCGCTTAACCGAATAAGCCGTCTCCCCATCTACGAGACGCGGCGGGGGGGGGGGAACTGGAGTAGGCGGATTTATGGCCGTATGAAAAACGGGCTTCAATTTAGAAACATGATATACGGATGGATTTCCTGTAACGCTGGAGGAAGTTTGAGGCGGACTGCCACCGGACTAATGATCTTGATGACAGAAAAATGAGCCAATGAATTTGGGTGCAAGTTTATTACCTACGTGCAGAGAGGGATTATTTCTAGATGAAAGCCACGCTTTTTGACCGACGACGTAAACGGGAGGCTTAGACCGGTGGCGATCGGCTTTAGCCTTGGTGCGCGAACACACTTGAAGGAGGGTCTGTATGGCCCTGTTTCAAGTGCGTTGACCCTCTGGACAAAAAGCGTGGGCGGAGGGAACCACGACTTCAGATTCAGACTGTGAAATGCAGGTGGCTGGTACCCTAGACTACATTCAAATGGAGAGAGGCCCGTGGCAGACACTGGTCAAGAGTTATGTGCGTACTCCACCCATGAGAGCTCCTGGCTCCAGGAGGATGGATTCTGAGACACTAAACATCGTAACATATGTTCAAGATCCTGGTTGGCTCTCTCTGTCTGACCATTACTCTGAGGGTGGAAACCAGAAGAAAGACTAATAGTCACCCCCAGTAAATGACAAAACTCTCTCCAAAATTTAGAGATGAACTGAGGCCCCCTGTCAGAAACCACATCTGTCGGGAGGCCATGGATACAAAAGACATGATCAATGAACAGCAAGCCGCTGTCTCTCTGGCTGATGGTAATTTGGGCAGAGGGATGAAGTAAGTGGCTTTCGAAAACCGGTCCACTATGGTCAAAATCACTGTATTCCCGTTGGAGGAGGGAAGACCAGTGACGAAATCTAGCGCAATATGGGACCAGGGTCTCGACGGCACTGACAGCGGCTGAAGGAGTCCAGCGGGAGGACGATTGGAAGTCTTAGAAACAGCGCAAACTGAGCAAGCCAATACAAAATCCCTTATGTCACGAGCCATAACTGGCCACTAGAATCGTTGTTTAATTAGAGACAAGGTGCGACTCACCCCCGGATGACAGGACAACTTGGAAGAGTGACCCCAACGGATGACATCAGACCGTAATTCCTCTGGCACAAATAAATGACTCGGTGGGCATCCAGGTGGAGGCGTTACCCCTTCTAAGGCTATGCGGACCCTCGACTCGATCTCAAAGGTGACAGCAGAGATAAAAAGTCTGCGTGGCACGATGGATTCAGGAGGTGATGCATGCTCGGAGTGATCAAAAAGTCGAGACAGTGCGTCAGGCTAACATTCTTAGAACCTGGTTGGTACGAGATGGAAAAATCGAAACGTCCGAAAAGTGATGCCCACCTTGCCTGCCTAGAATTCAATCTTTTGGCGGATTGGATATACTCCAGATTTTTATGATTGGTCCAAACGATAAAGGGAACCCCCGAACCTCTAGCCAATGACGCCACTCTTCCAACGCAGCTTGACAGCCAGAAGCTCTCTATTACCAATATCATAATTTCGTTCTGCATTGTTTAGACGATGTGAAAAATACGCGCAGGGATGTATCTTGCCGTCCGAGGAAGAGCGCTTGGACAGTATAGCACCGACCCCCACCTCTGATGCGTCAACCTCCACCACGAACTGCCATAATGGATCAGGGGCAATGAGAATGGGGGCTGAAACAGCAGCTTTTCAGTCGGTCGAACGAGGTTAAGGCAGTCAGAGGCACGGCGAGCTGGCTGAAGTTGCGAATAAAACGGCGGTAAAAATTGGCAAAACCAAGAACATCTGCAGGGCCTTGCAGGAGTCTGGGGTTGGCCAATTTACCACAGCCTGAACTTTCTCTGGATCCATGTGCATCCCCTCGACCGACATGATTGTCCAGAAAGGAACAGACTGTGCATGAAACACGCATTTCTTTCTCCGCCTTGACATAAAGCCCATTCTCTAGCAGCCTCTGAAGCACTCGCCTGACGTGTTGAATGTGTTCCAGGAGAGAATGGGAAAATATCAGTATGTCATCCAGGTAGACATAAATGTACTGATCTAGCATATCTCTCAACCACATCATTCACGAGTGCTGGAAACTGCAGGGGCGTTGGACAGACCGAAAAGGAGAATGCAATACTCACAAGTGCCCCCTGGGGGTATTAAAATGCAGTCTTCCATTCATCGCCTTCTCGAATATGGACCAACTGGTAACGCGTTGCGGAGATCTAATTTTGTAAAAAAGGACACCCCCTGCAGACGTTCGAAGGCAGAAGACATCAGAGGCAAAGGATATGTATTCTTCACCGTGATACCGTTCAGCCCTCGGTAGTCTATACAAGGATGGAGGGAGCCACTCTTTCTTTTTCACAAAAAAAAAACCCTGCCCCTGCTGGTGAAGAAGAAGGACGGATGATCTTAGCTGCTAGAGAATCAGAAATATATTTCTCCATGGCCTCCCTCTCTGGAGCGGAGAGCAAATAAAGTTTGCCTTTAGCGGAGACGTACCTGGCAATAAACTCTATAGCACAGTCATAGGGACGATGTGGAGGAAGAGAAGCAGCTCGAGACTTACTGAACACTCTCTTCAGGTCAAGGTACTCACTGGGCACGTTTGACAGATCCATGTGTTCTTCCTTAAAAACAGAACGAGACACAGAAGAACAGGCAGACAACAGACACATAGCATGACAGCTCTCACTCCAAGAGATTATAGATTCCTGCCTCCAATTAATATGTGGATTGTGCATTACCAACCATGGGTGCCCAAGGACCACTGGAGTGACAGGAGCTTCTGTTAAAAAAAATGAATAACTTCAGAATGGTTACCAGAGGTGATCAATCTTATAGGACAAGTGGAATGAGTAATGGAAGGAAGAGAGAAACCATTGAGAGCATGAACAGATATGGGTTGGGAGAGAGAAATCACAGGAAGTCCAAGTCTTTGAACTAAATCAGAGTCAATAAAATTTCCCTCCGCACCAGAGTCAATAAGTGCTTTAGTCATAAATGAAGTGTGGGCTGCATAAGAGGATTTGTCCAAAGATACCCCACCCGTCAGTAACCTCTTACCTACTGACGGGCTCTGGCTTTTACGGGACAATGAGCCGCGATGTGCCCCGTACCAGCGCAGTACATACACAGACCCTCGCTGCGGCGTCTGCGCTTCTCCTCCAGCGACAGCCTAGAGCGGCCCATCTGCATGGGTTCAGGTTCCGAGAGGGACGTGTCCACCAATCCCGGAAATACAGTGGCAGCCGGAAGAGGGGAATTCTCCAGAGTGTATGTGTGTCGCGTGTGTCTCTCCCGGAGCTGAAGACGAGAGTCCACGCGAATGGCTAGATCAATGAGCCCATCCAGGGTTTTAGGAAGATCCAAAGCAAAGATCTCGTCCTTTATACGATCTGCCAACCCGTGAAGAAAGACGTCCCACAGCGTCTAAGCGTTCCACTAAACTGTCCGCCAGGGTGCGGAACTCAATGGAGTAATCAGCAACACTCCGCTGTCCCTGTTGCAACTCCGTGAGCATCCGGGCCACCTCTCTGCCCGCCACGGCTCGATCGCAAACCTTCTTGAGTTCCTCTGAAAAGGCTTTAAATAAAGAACAACATGGGAGTTTCTTCTCCCACACAGCGGTACCCCATAGCGCTGCTCTCCTGGTAAGAAGCGTGATGACAAACGCCACTTTCGATTCCTCCGTGGAAATGAGGAAGGCTGCAAGGAAAGTACAACGAGCACTTGCTAAAAGGCACGACACAACTCCGGTTCTCCGGAGTAGAAGGCCGGAGGTGGGGAGGCGAGGCTCGGAAGATCGAGCAGCTTGATCAGATACGGACACAACAGGTGGACTAATGTTTGCAGGCAACAGGCTGTTGGACACCAGCAGTATGAAGATGCTGCAGCTGTGTGGTGAGTTCAGACACCTGTGTGACCAACGCTTGGATAGCGCGACTGGTGGTGGTCATCTGTTCTTCTTGCCTGTCCATGCATGTGGTGGCTTGCGAGACAAACTCAGCCAGGCCGGGGATACTCGCTGGGTCCATTATTGATCAGTCCGTTCTGTCACGAAACTTAGACAGAGAGGATCCAAAAGCAAGTATTTAATAATGAACAAAGAAAGAAGTATCAAAGGATACCACAAGATGTTCTGGCGACAAGAAAGCACAAAACAAAAGAAAGTCACAGGTCACCACGAAGACATCAACGGACAGCGAGGGAATCTGGGGAACAATAGACAGGAACAAGGACAAACAACGGACTGATAACCAGGAGTAACCACAGGCTGAAATATATAGTCAGCAAACAAGGATCAGCTGGAGGATGATTAAGTCAGCTGATAGAAAGCACGCCGTCAAACAAAAGGTAAACAAATCACACACCCTCGCACACGACAACACACAAGGCATGACACATAACATACAGAAAGAACACACAAACCCATCAACCGTGACAATAGGCATTTTGCTCTTAATCATTTTGCCCTCGTCAGTTTATTGACTGATCTCACTAAAAAGGAGGGACCGGATACCGGCCAATCAGAAATAATAACACCTGTTTATTCTAGCGCTTGGGCAGGAGAGACACCCTTCTTAAAGGGAAGAGAAAGCTCAGCCAGGGGAGGAGACACACACACAGTGACACGTGTTGTTTAAAATAATTAAAATAAAACATTTACTTACCTGAATCGCCGACCCTGTCTTCCTCTTCCCTCAACAGCAGTATTATTATTCTTAATATTATTATTATTAATGCACTAAAAACATAATTCATTGGACAAACTCAATTTACAGTGCATCCGGAAAGAATTCACTTTTTCCAAATTTTTTATGTTACAGCCTTATTCCAAAATGGATTAAATTAATTTATTTCCTCAAAATTCTACACACAATACCCCACAATGATGATGTGAAAAAAGATTTTCTGAAATTGTTGAAAATTTCTAAAAAATAAAAAACCTGAAAAATCAAAAGGGCATATTTACAGCCTTTGCCGTGAAGCTCTGAATTGTGCTCAGGTACATTCTGTTTCCACTGATCATTCTTGAGATGTTTCAGCAGCATAATTGGAGTTCACCTGTGGTAAATTCAGTTGATTGGTCATGATGTAAAAAGGCATGCACCTGTCTACAAATATGTAGACAGTAGACACATATGTACATTTAATTACATTTTCCCACCTAAGCAGATTGTATTTCTTAATATTGAACAACAGTGAAATTAAACTGATTTCTTATAAAGGGTTTTAAGAGATTGTTTGTACAAGGATTCAAGTGGCTTCAAAGAAGTAATGCTAACTTGGTACCAAGTGGCTAATCAGTAAGTGATATGAGAAAGATTATAGAGTGATATTAAATTAGGACAGCCTCGTATGACATATAATAACATATAAATCAAAAATTTCCTCAACTGAATATATTTATATATATATAATGAATAATTATATAAACTAATATATTTTTACAAGTAATTGCCAAAATAAACATTTCCGGTTTCATTGGCAGTTTTATATTTATAAAAACCATTTCAAAAATGCCACCTCTTTCCAAAATTACACTGCAAAAGTTACCTTTTTCAACTGAGCATTTGATGCATGTGTCTGGGATACTTTCGTTAATTTATTTAACCTGACTGGAGTGATATATGTTTGCATAATCTAGTTGTACTGTATTATTAAGATTACTATTAACGTTAATGATTGAGCTTTGGTACATATTTTTGATGATTCTGTCGAGCATGAATCTAACATATTATAGAACATAGATACTTAACCTTTTGATTGAGCAGGTTTTGATAACAGGTCTACCCAATAGTTTATGGATGCAGCCTTTATGATGCAAGCTGGGATTGCATCTCTCAGTGATGCAATGTCAGACACAATGCACTCAATAGATCAAGTGGACGTCATTGTGAGGGGTAGGGTTTAGGGGTGGGGTTAGGTGAGCGCATTAAAAAGCATTGGATGCAGCACAGAGTGCACTGCACTAGGTCTGCATCCTACGGAGACCCGGAAGGGACGTGATGGTGGGGAAAAAATTGGTGGGAGAAAAAAAAAACAGTGATAGGAAAACATATTTTAGTTTTTTTGCCTTCCCTCGCAAAAATGTTTTGCGTTATCTCGCAAAACTGTTTCTCCACAAACACTTCCTGTTCACTTCATTCATGTAAATCCTCACGTTATGCCGAAATTCTCCCGTACTTTACCATTCTATCCCATTATCATCCTATTTTCCTATATTTCTGATATATTTTTCATCTTGAAAGCATGCTGAAATTATTATTAAAATGTCTACTTTCACTTTCTTTACATTAAAGCTGTGCGTCGATCATCGCCTTTCATATGCTACATCTGAACCAGTGAATGCATGTATAAGCGTTGACTGACAGACGGCTCCGTACAATAAACTGATCCCAGATCAGCTTCTGTACACGCCATTTACAGAGGAGCAAAAGTGCAGGACACTTTTGGATTCGGGTGTATGTTTAAACAGACAGACAAATACACTGAATAATATGTAAACATCTCCGTCCTGCATGTTTTATTTTAAACAGCTAATTTTCTCTTAAATGAGCACAAACAGTTTCTAAAGCAGGGGTGTCCAAACTACGGCCCACAATCCGTTTTGTGGCGGCCCGCAAGGCTTTTTATAAATATCAATAGAATCTGGCCCGCTATACAAAAATGAACGTAAATCAATAAATAACCACCGGGTGTCGCTATGACATGCCTTCAATTAGGCAGCAGTTCCAGTTATGACGTAAAACGAACCGAACAAACTGAAGGAAACATAATTAATAATCACGTTTTGGCGAGCTATGGCGCAACCAAGAAAAAGGAAAATCAACAGTGAGTGCACGAAATTTCAGTGATGTTGGGGCAAAGAATATTTCTTCACAGAGGTCAGCGGGAAATGTGTCTGTTTAATTTGCCAGGAATCAGTTGTAGTAATGCAGGAATATAATATTAAAAGACATTATGAAACAACATCAGGCCTTCAGCAAAAAGTAAAACAAGCAGCTCAACTGTGTTGTAACTGTAATTTGCTTAGAGAAGATTCAAGATTTTAAAAACAGAAGTCTTTCTAGAAACACAGTTGGACAAAGAAAAAAAAAAAAAAAAAAAAAAAAAAAAAAAATATATATATATATATATATATATATATATATATATATATATATATATATATATATATATATATATGTCTGTGTGATGTATGCAAAATTTGGCCCTTGGCCCAATAAGTTTGTACACCCCTGTTCCAAAGTCATTATAGATCTGTGCATTTTTACAGAGACACCTCTGTTATCAAACTAAATAAAACGAGAGATTCATTTGCTGCTCACTTGTTTGATATCAGAGGTGTCACTTTAAATGGTGTGTACAGAAGCTGATCTTGGATCAGTTTATTGTACGGAGCATGTCTGTCAGTCAGCGCTTATACATGCATTCACTGCTTCAGAAGTAGCATATGAAAGGCGATGATCGATGCACAGCTTTAATGAAAAAAAGTGGGATAGAATGGTAAAATACGGGAGAATTTTGGCAAAAAAAATTAGGGTTTACATGAATGAAGTGAACAGGAAGTATTTGTGGAGAGACAGTTTTGCGAGATAATGCAAAACATCTTTGCGAGGGAATGCAAAAAAACGTAAAAATATGTTTTCCTATCTGTCTTGTTCTGTGTTTAGTTTTATTTGTTGCACAGGGCGTGCAGTAATTAAATAAGGAGATGGACAGGGAGTACCAACAATTTCCAGCTTTAAGCCACAACGTGCTGCCGTATTACAGGCTAACCATCACTAGTAAACTCCTCTACTAGTCGTAAATTAGTGTCGCAAATGTTCAGTGCTTACGTGAATATTACATCTCCCTTTTTTTCCAAAAAAACAACAAAAGAAAATAACACATATCACTAAAGTGTATATCTAAATTATTAAACATTACTTTAGCATAAACATAGAGGGTGCTGGATTAAACAGAATTGTAACACATTACACTTAATATATGAACAAAGTGTCCATTTCTTTCTGACAGCCCACACCCGATTTTAGATTACATTCTGTCACAGGGGCAGCGATCCGCCTACACCCCAGACGAATTACAAATCACAAATCAAGGATTTTTCTTCCGTCGCACTGTTTGACCAGATCTGGTATGATATTGTATGGGCTGCACCTCTTTGACTTTTAAATGCTGTGCTGGTATTTCAGCATGTACCGGAAACATTGGCAATGTATTGCTGTTTTGATTTTTTTCAATGTTTGCAGAACCGCAAGGCTCCAAGGCTTCCTCTTTTGTACTGAGAAGGTGGAGTCGGTCTCTACGATACATGATAGGATCTTTCTGTGCTGGCAGGATGAACAATAACAGCAGGCTTCCAGAGGCCGTGTTCCTGTATGCAAACAGGTTGTCCCATGTGAAGCTGTGACAGTGGATGCGCTGAACAATCATAACAGTTTTTCTGATGCTGTTGCTGCTTTGCCCTTTTACAGCGAGCCTCTGTGACTTTGACAATTTCAGGTAGGAGCTGCTTGTTTGTGGTTGGCAGTATGGATCGCAGTCTGCGACTCATAAGGAGCTGGGCAGGTGACTTAAAGCTGTCAACGGGTGTATTCCTATACTCTAACAAACTGAGATAGGGATCTTTCCTGTCTATCTGGGCTTTTGTCAACATCAATTTTGTGATCTGCACAGTCTTCTCAGCCAAACCTTTGCTCTGGGGGTAATAGGGGCTAGTGGTGGTATGTGTGAAACCCCATGTCTTTGCAAAGTCTTTGAACTCCTTGCCTCGATATTGTGGACCATTGTCGGAGACAAATTTCTCTGAGATACCATGTCTCGCGAAAATCACTTTCAGTTTGCTGATTACAGTGGCGGCCGTTGTGTTGGTGAGTTTGTCCACTTCAAAGAACGGGCTATAGTAGTCAACTGTAATAACGTATTGTTCATGATTACAGGTTAAAAGATCTGAAGCTACGACTTGCCATGGTCTGGTTGGTATTTCGTGAGAAATCATGGGCTCCTTAGTGTTTTAACGACGTTGCTTCAGGCAAGTATTGCACGTTTCGACCATGTGTTCTATTTGCTTACACATTCCTGGCCAGAATAACACATCTCGTGCTCTTTGCTTTGACTTTTCTACACCCATATGGCCAACATGAATGCGTGTGAGCATTTTTTTTCTGAGTGAGGTGGGTATGACTATTTTGTCACCTTTGAGAATGATTCCATTAGTCAATGAGAGTTCGTCTCGGAAGTTCCAGAAATCGCTGACGTCTGCCGGGCATTTCTTCCTCTCTCCAGGCCATCCATTCAGAATCACTTGCTTCAGCCGAATGAGCTGGCTGTCTGTTTCAGTTTCAGCACGGATCTGTTGCAGCTTTGTGCCACTGACTGGTAAGCTTTTGTATACCATGTGAACTTGCATATCCATTCCTTCGCTGAGATTGTCGTGCTCTGTCTCTATGGATTTTCTAAAGAGGGTGTCTGCCACTGGAATCTCCTTTCCTGGTCGGTGTATGATAGTAATGTCATATTTCTGGAGTTGTAGAATCATTCTTTGGAGTCGCGGTGGAGCTGCAGCTAGAGGTTTTTTCATCACTGATTCGAGTGGCTTGTGATCAGACTCTACTATGACTTCACGGCCATAAACGTACTGATGAAAACGCTTGCAGCCGAATACGTAGAGCTCCTTTTCTATTTGAGCATAACTCACCTCACATTCAGTCAGTGACCTTGATGCATAGCTGAGCGGCTTTCCGTCCTGAAGCGGGACTGCTCCAAGGCCAAACTTTGATGCACTTGAAGGTGCAGTTTTTTCTGCGGGTCATAATATGCAAGAACTGGTCCAGGTTCCTTAGTTATGAGGTCTTTCATTTTTTTAAATGCATCATCATGCTGAGAATCCCATATGAACTCGCTGGACTGTTTAAGCAGTTGACGAAGTGAAGCATTAATGTCCGATAAACAGGGACCAAACTTGGACAAGTAATTTATCATGCTCAGGACTGTTTCGAGCTCTGCTTTGCTCTTTGGTGGCTCCATGTTTTTGATTGCTGAGACCTTTTCAGGCTCTGGCTTGATTCCTTCAGCAGATAAACAGTGACCAAAGTAGCGAACCTCAGTAGCACTCACAATGCTTTTCTCAGGGTTGAGTTTTACACCTTTATCACGAAACCTTTGCAACATTCGTGCAAGTTGTCGTCATGCTCCTTTTTGGTTTGTCTGTACACCAGGATATCATCGACGATTGCAACGACACCCCTTAGACCTTCGTACGTCTTGTTAATTTTGCGTTGAAATTAATCCTGTGCAGAAATTATGCCAAAAGGGAGACGTCGAAATCGGTACCTTCCAAATGGAGTGTTAAATGTCGTGAGCTTGGATGACTCCTCTGTTAGTTTGATTGCCCAGTACCCTGAACGGGCATCTAAATCACTGAAGTACTTCGCACCAATTAATTTGGGTGTGATGTCTTCTATCGTCGGTAAAGGGTAGGGTGGACGTTTGATCGCTTTGTTGAGGTCACAGGGGTCTAAGCATATTCTGAGTTTGCGGGTTCGTGGTTTTTCCACAACTACAAGTGCATTTACCCAGTCAGTGAGCTCTGTTATCCTTGTTATGACCCCTTGTCTCTCCATATTTTGCAGCTCTTCTTTCAGTCTGCCACATATCCTCCTTCTTGGAGGATAAACGACTGGAATTGCATCAGATTTCAAATGGATTGTGCATTCCCCTGGGAATAATCCAATGCCATCGAATACATCAGCATATTCCCTCATGATGCATTTGTCCTCTTTAGGTGCATTTACTGAGAGCACTGGCTTTATTAGGTCCAGATCCAGGCATGCTTTTAGACCTAACATAGGCTGTGCTTGCGTGTTGACTATGTAAAAGTTAATCAGTGTTTCTCTGTCCTTATATCTGCATGGCAGTGCACATGTTCCTTTTATTGTGAGCACTTGACCACCATATCCAGTGAGACTGTGTTTAGTCGGTGAGAGTTTGCACTGAGCTTTTATTCTATGAAATACGGTGGCCGGGAAGTGCAAAACAATATTACAAAGTGTGAAACACTTTTACAAAGCTCGAGACAAAAATACATTTTGAAAAACATTTTTACCAATCATAACACTTGGTAAAACACTTTTACAAGTCCCGAACCAAATTTACAATTACAGTTTTCCTTACAGAAAGGGAATGTCCCATACACCGGGAGTGAGGCGGGGAAAAGTGGTGTTGGTGGTGAGCGCGGTAAATTCGTACTGTGGAATACGTGTATATAAAGTGCATGGTGACTGAACATGGACTGCGGTCGAGGGATGTTTTGCGGCAAACACATAAGCAGCTTAACGCGGTTTTGCTTTACGTGTGGTCGGTCTTTGGAGTTTCTAAAGGACGCGGACCAGACGGAAACACCAGACACACTGCATCACTCCATCAATGTGTTCAATATTTTAACGAGGGCCACTCGTACGCTGTAATCATGGACATAATGTCAAGTGTACACGGTGTAAACATCTGCTTGAGGACTCTTAACAGTAAACTGAATGAAGCTGGTGTTACGGTTTAACTGGTGTCTGTGTTAACTGGTGATGTAAACTATTCACGTGTGCAGATTTATCACGTTTTCACAGAACAAACATGCCCATACCAAATAAAGATTCTTATTACTGAGTGTCAGTGTAAACATTATTGATTTTAATATTTGTGTAGCAGAACAGTATATAACCAAAATTAATGTAATTAAAATAATTATAATTGACATGTAATCAACGGGATTCGAACCCTTGTAAAAAGGTTCAGCGCAGGTATCAGCCGATCTATCGAACTGACCTATCCAGGTCTACATGGTGAGTTCGGTTTCGATATCTTTATCAGTCAACATATGTCATGCTATGATTGTTTCCATATACTTACGTTTACATGTTTCTACATACTCTCACGCTGATATTTTCTCAGAATAGCTCTAAATGACAAAACCATGTTTTATCGCAGATGATAAAACCATGGTTTTTATTGTAGTAGACGTGTTAAACTGTCTACAAAGTCACACTCGAGCTGATATTTTCCGGTATGTGGTACATACTACGTCGCTTCCGGTGTGTGGGACATTCCCTTTCCGTAAGGAATCTGTAATTGTAAATTTGTTTCGGGACTTGTAAATTAGTTTCGGGACTTGTAAAAGTGCATTTTGTTAATTTTTTTTCTAAAATGTAAATTTGTTTCGTCCTTGGTAAAATTGTTTTTCCTATGTAATTGTGTCTTATGATTGGTAAAAATATTTTTCAAAATGCATTTTTGTCTCGAGCTTTGTAAAAGTGTTTCACACTTTGTAATATAGTTTTGCACTTCCCGGCCACCGTAATCAAATGTGTGCAGTGGAAGACATTTACCTGCGCTCCAGTGTGCAACTTGAACCTAATTTCAATTTCATCTACTCCCAGTAGTATATCTGCAAATGCTTGTTCCATGTCACCTGGTTTTTGTGAGACTGAATCCATGAAAAACTCTGCAGCTGGGTCTTCTTCACAAAGTGAAACCTCTTTGCTTACTGCATACATGTTCCTTTAATAAGCAGAACGACATACTTTGGCGAAATGGTTACGTTTTCCACATTTGCCAGTTTACCTTTAGCGGGGCATTTCTCAGATGCACCGTGAGCCTGGTTGCCACAGAAACCGCAACTTCTGCCGTGCTCCGTGACGTCATTGCTGCTGCGATGTGAAGCTTTCACTTCAGCTTTCTTTGCTCTCTTCTGTGTGGTGACAGCGTGCAGCACTTAAACAAGGGGATTGTATGCGCTGTTTGCGAACGTTTTGAGCTGAGCTTGTGCAACTTCGTGCGATCTAGCTATGTCCATGGCCTTGTCTAGCGTTAACTGGGAACCAATGCTCAGCAGCTTCTCTCGCACTCGAGAAGAGTGAATCCCAAACACGATGCGATCTCTGACCATTTCCTCACTGTCTGCATAAGCACAGTCTTTCGCTAATAGTCTGAGTCTTAGCTCAGTTACAAATAGCTCAAAACTTTCATTTGCTCCTTGTATTCGCTCATGAAATTTATATCTTGCGAAGATTTTGTTTGTTTGGGGCATCACATATGCTTCATACTTGTCGTAGTATGTTTGCAGTACCTTTGCTTCATCTGCCGTAAGCGCCCAGGTGTTGAATATATCTCTTCCTTTTTCACCTATCCACAGGAGCAAATAACTGCACTTTTTTTTTCTGCCCTTTTTTCAGTGGACCTGCGAACACGAGCTCTGCATGCTGTCTGAATTTCCTTCATGCGTCGGGTAAATTAGACGATTCCCAGTTCATGTGCGGTGATGGTACTCCTGCTAAATCCATTTTAAAACTTTACTTTTTTTCTGACACCATGTCTTGTTCTGTGTTTAGTTTTATTTGTTGCACAGGGATTGCAGTAATTAAATAAGGAGACGGACAGGGAGTACCAACAACTTCCAGCTTTAATCCACAACGTGCTGCCGTATTACAGACTAACCATCACTAGTAAACTCCTCTACTAGTCGTAAATTAGTGTCGCAAATATTCAGTGCTTACGTAAATATTACACTATCATTCTGTTTTTTTTCTTCTTCCACCCAGTTTTTTTCCCCAATTTTTTCCCCACCATCACGTCCTTTCCGGGTCTCCGTA
This sequence comes from Danio aesculapii, assembly GCF_903798145.1. NCBI lineage: Eukaryota > Metazoa > Chordata > Actinopteri > Cypriniformes > Danionidae > Danio > Danio aesculapii. The sequence goes on from NC_079445.1 coordinate 12,312,205, forward strand.
GCATCCAGACCCCTCTCTGGTCTTTAAGGGGTGTTTGGTTACAGGCCTGTGCACAGACCCTTACAGGGCCAGGTGCTCAACGTGATCGAAAACTGAAGAGCCGCCGGGGGTGGGGGTGGGGTGGTTGGGGGAGAGATGGACGGACTATTGGATGGATAATAATTTATGTTAGAGTAATGAGAGCATGTCTTAAAGATTTATTTGTAGGATGCTTTAAACATATCTAAAACGGGTCTGGTGAGATGTTTTTAAAATTTCTTGTAAAAATCCTCATTAAGGCCATTAGGTCCTAATATTCGACCTGCTGTTAAGCTGTCGAGTTTTGATTAGTTCAAGTTAAATGCTTTAATTGTACTTTTGCCTCCTTTTTACTTGTCATGAGCACATAAGTAAAAATAAATAGATCAACGTACCCCACTCTCCCCTACATTATATAAAGACTGGTGAAAGTAATATTGCTTGATTATTTACAAATATCTGTTAGACTGGATGACAGTTAACATTAAGACAATTTTTGTGTTATTAATGATGATGATGATTTTACAAAAGCAACATATTTGTATGGATTTAATGTGTTTACTGTGAATATTAAACCACTTTCGCCATTGTATTTATTTATTTTTTATTATTAATTTGTTTTTTAAGGCATCAAAATGAACATTTCACAAAAGCGTTAGGAAGGGGGATTCAATCCTGTAGACTACAAAAATAATCATCTCTCTGAAAATTACTGGTAAAACAACCTATTTCATTCGCATTGAATTCTCAAGTAAAATTAGGTTCGTTTTATCTGTAAGGAAGTAGGCTAAACGAGTTACCGCTCACTAGCTCACGCTTGTGACCAACTACATTTCCCATCGTTCTAGACTACATTACCCATTACCCCCTGCGTCTGCATTTGTTGGATTGTACTGGAAAAAAAAGCGTAATATTGTATCAATGATCTTCAACCAGTAACATTCACACCATCTACATAAAACATCTAAAATAATTGGTAAGATTTTCACCCAAACTGTTTAAAATGTTGATTTTGTTTTCTTTGGAAAAACGGTAAATGCAATAAATGTTCAGTTAATGAAAGCTAGCTAGCTAATGAGTTTATCATCTGCTTTATTAATCGTCACATTGTTAAACTCGACATGAAAACACTTGTAAAATACTAATTTTATGTTTCGATTGTATTTTAGGCTACTCTTGTTTGCCTGTCAGATTTCAGCTTCCGTCATCAGTTACATTTCGTCTTGTTGTAAATATATATTTCGAAAGCTACGTTTAAATGATTAAAAACCAAGTAAACTTTGCTTACAAAAATATTAGATGATTTAGAATTAATTGAACAGCTTTTCTCTGTGTTACAAGCGATGGTTGTCATTTTGCATATCGTGTTTTTCTTCATTGACGCTGAACCTGTCAAACCAGCTCAGATGTGAAGCAAACCGCTTAACGTTAAGTTACATCTAGAAATGTCAGCAGTTCTCTTTGGCTTTAATATTCGGGTGAAGTGGAAATCTTTTTTTTACTTTAAAATAACGTTCTTTATTTGTATAAACATGGTTAATAAGTAATAGTATAGATTCAAATACTTGTTAATATGTCTCTAGGGTTTTTTGTGGTTTCAAATTTTGATTTACTCAATTGATGGATCGCAGTGCTTAAAAACACCAGTTAACTGAATGAGTTTCTGTATTAGTGTTTTGCAGTTACCACAACATTTATTCATAAACTTGAAGGTTTATGTTTATTGACAATGGGGTCAGTTTGGCACAGCGGGAGACTGAAGAAGATGGCATGAGCAGCACAAGAGGATAGAACAGCTTTAATGGAATAGAGCAGCTTCATCTTTCTGACAAACAGGTGAGCGATAGTTCAGTTGTTGTTCAGATGAATAAGAATAGTGTTATTGGTTAATTTTTAAAGTTAATCATTTTTTTCTCCTTTTTTGTGTGTTATTGAACAGTCATGGAAACCAAGGAAAATGGTTCAGTGGACACCAAAAAGTAAGTGTGTACCATATCAATATGATAAATCTTTAATAAAGTCTTTATTAAATCTTTAAAAAGTAAATACTTTTTAACAGCTTCTAGAATTTTGAAAGAAAGACTTGTTGCATTTTGTTTTAATTGTCCCTTTTAGACATTTTTGCGGTGACCAAGAGAGCTTAGCGTGCTGCAATTTAAGAAAACGCATGCATTTACAAAAAACTCCAGCAAATTAAGAAAAGATCTGCATCTGTTTGACAACACACATGCTGCAAATCCTCACAATGCAAACACATTTTTTTTAAAAATGCGCTGCACAATGCAAACAAATTAATGAAACGTGCTGCATTTTCTCACAACACAACTATTTACGAAAAACTCACTGCATTCTCTCACAACACTTTTAAATAGCACTGAACTCAATGGAAATGTTTCAAGAGGACCCAAAACGTGACAGACCCAGCTATTTAGGTTATGGTTATGGTTATTTAGGCTTATAAAATACAAAAGACTCGGGAAGTAAAAATAAACAAACAAAAAACTCACCTTTTCAAACAAACAAAAAAAGATCACCTATAACTTCACTGAGTAATAGGCTGTTTCTAAAGATGCGTTCTTCAGCGATCTTGTGTTCTTGTGTAACGTCATCAACCGCCAAAGTTCAGTTCCAAATCTCAACTCTGCAAGAATGGAGGATGCGTGAAAGTTCCTGGATGTATCAAAGATGAGCACCAAACTCACTCTAGAAGTCCCAGAAATCGTTGCGACTGAATAAAGTAGGTGGGAAGTGCAGCATTTTATATAGATTTATTATTAAAGTTCAGAGATAAAACTTATTTATCTCAGGAGTTTCCCTAAATGAGACGATGAAAGTAAACATTTGCATGAAAATCTTAATAAAGGCATAAACACATTAAGAGTGTTTATTTGCTGAAATTACTAATAAAATCTGTGCATATTGTTTTGTGCATGTTATATGCACATATTGAAAAGGGGAAAAACAATCAATCGTTGTCTGAATGCTGTAATGTTATTAAATCATTTTCTGTCAAAAACAATTGAAAGGCCATGTGACCATCATGAAGAACGCAGCATCTCATTTCTCACAGCACACGTTCTTTGTTCTCGTGGTCTCCCGAGTTTAATCTTCCGAGGTAACCTGGCAAGACAGGTCTTCACAAGAACGCAAGTCCATTCTTTGCATTTTTGGAATTGAGAAACAGCCATGGTCATGGCACAGCAGCGTCCATAAAATTTTTGGTTCCCCTTGAAACATTTCCATTGTGTTCCGATGTTTTTGAAAGTGTTTTAAGAAAATACAGTGTGTTTTTGTAAATTGTTTGCGTTGTGAGAAAATGCAGCGTGTTTTTTTTTAATTTGCAGCGCGTTTTTAATGTGTATGCGTTGTGAGGATTTCCAGAACGAGTGCTGTCAAATGGATGAAGATCTTTTCTTAATTTGCTGGTTTTTTGTAATTGCATGTGTTTTCTTAAATTGCAGCCCGCTAAGCTCCCTCGGACAGCATACATTCTGTGGATTGTAGAAGTGTGTTTACATATGGCAGGTTTGGGTAGTCTCTGGTTACTGTTAGTGTGGTTCAGCTCAAATAGATTGTAATTTGATGCAATGGGTAGTGTAAAGATAAAGCTCTTTAAAAAAACATTATGATAATGATAATATGAAATGAATTGAACTATGGATTAGTTTACAATTTAAAAGGTGAACTATGATAGTTTTACCTGTGTGAATTAAAATTTGAATAAGGTCATGAAAAGTACTGTATGAACCAGCACAACTAGACCGGAGGCAATGTTGTGCATCAAAATTCTTCCACTGAAATACTGAAACATTGCATTGATGTTCACTGTGTTCCCTTAACAAAATTCTGAAGCGCAGAATTAGGAATGAGGCAATCCACAAAGCATAACAATAAAAATTTTTTTTTTTTTAAATAAATAAACCGTTATCGGGCGACAAAAAGTGTAGCACGATTGCCTCACAGCAAGAAGGTCGCTGGTTCGTGCCTCAGTTGGTTCAGTTGGCATTTCTGTGTGGAGTTTGCATGTTCTACCCGTGTTTGCGTCGGTTTCCTCCAGGTGCTGCAGTTTCTGCGGTATAGGTGTGCTATAGGTGAATTACGCTATAGGTGAATTGGGTAGGCTAAATTGGCCATAGTGTATTTGTGTGAATCAGTGTGTATGGATGTTTCCCAGTGATGGGTTATAGCTGGGTAGATGGGTTATTCTGCTGTGGCGACACCTGATTAATAAAGGGACTATGCTGAAAAGAAAATGAATGAATGAGAAACTGTTATCTATTTATATTTAACTGTAATATTTAACCATTAATGAACATAGTTAGACCGGTACAGAACAATCTAGCAAACATTTATGAAAGCTTAATATGTTGTTAGTATATGAAAAATCTAATTATTTATCTATAATGTACTTTTAAAAAGTTGTTGTTGATTTTGTACAATAAGGATGTTCTCTGCACAACATCAGTGTCCGAATGTATAGTAAACCAAGCTCATCAGTGCCCGAATTTGTGTACACAACCTACTGATTCACAACCTCTGGAGATAGGGAGCTGATTGAGACGAACCCAATATGTTTTAAGTGGACAGTGAAAATGAAGTTTAATCTGTTTACATTTAAATAATTATGGTCTACATTGGCTGAAGTTTGTAGACATTCAAGAACAGTGCAAAAATCTACTTATATCATCCTCTGCCACTTAAGATAAGCTGTTGCCTAAGGTTTGGATGATCTTTCAGTTTTTACACAATGGCAGAGGAATGTAAATTGGACTTAATCCTTGGATTGCATAACAACAGCTACTATGGAAATCAGAAATAAAGAAATAAACAAATATATTTATATTTCAACCTACAGGAGAAGGCAACATTATTAGCCCTCCTGTGAAATATTTATTCTTTTTCAAATATTTCTCAAGTGATATTTAATGGAGCACAGACAATTTTACAATATTTTACTATAATATTTTTTCTTCTGGAGAAAGTCTTGTATGTTTTATTTTGGCTGGTCAAAATTTACATTTCTTTACAACCATTTTAAGGTCAATATTATTATCTCCATTAAGAAATACAGCTTTTTTTAATTGGCTACAGAACAAACCTTATGGTTATAAAATGACATGTATGCGACTGTCTTACCTGCCACAGCTAAACCACCACATTTGGCGGGTTGACAGGTGTCAATGTCACGTCCTGTGTATATATATATGTGCTGCTGAGGTGTTTTTTAAGACCAGGTTGCTCTAATAATTCAGTTCTGTTGTGGTGTCTATATCCTACTGTGCGTGAAAGCCTTATATGGATATAAAATATTGAAATTGTGTTACAAAGTCATTTCACTGGATACCTCTTTAGGGATACTTTTAACTGCAGTTTTAAGCCCAATAAAGTCATATCACATGTCTTGCAGATTGTATAGGCATTCAGTATTGGATTAAATCAAATTGGTGTATCATTTAAAGATTTTTCTCTTCCCAAATAGTTCTATGGAGAATGGGCAGCTTACTGATCCAGCCCACTGGGCCGTAGCGGATGTGGTCAATTATTTTAAAGCTACAGGGTTTGAGGAGCAAGCCAATGCTTTCCAGGATCAGGTAGAGCTTCTTGTCATATTCATAACATTTTCAAAAATATTTATGACAAGTATATTTATTGATAATTAAGTTGGATACTTTTTTTATTATTAGTTGAGTTTTTATCAAATGTGTGTATTTATTCTATTGTATGTGATAGTCATGTGCTAATGTATGTGATAATGTAGTGTCATGACTTGCATTCATGACATGAATAAGTTTAAGTTATTTATTATTGGTTGACCTACTGGCTCAGTTTACACTGAAACATCTGGCACGCTTTACCCCACAGCTACCATTTTGGAAAAATTTGTTATAATTCATGACAAAACAGTAGGCACACGGTTTACGTGTTTTATACACTGACAATTTGAATGTGCTTAGAGTAATACAGTAAGTTTGACCTGTTTTGTAGTAAGCCTGCACAATATATAATTTCAGCATCAATATCGCAACGTGCACATCTGCATCCGTCAGAGTTATAGTTGACCAGGAGCTCCAGGACACCAGAGATTTATAGTGTCACTGCTAAGTTTAATCATAATAGAGTGAAGGTTTGGCATATGCGTGTGTTTTTGCCTGTGACTGAGCATTTCAAGAGAGTTTAAAATATTTGTGCCAGAATTTATGTGTAACAAAGATTAATTGTATTTAATTATTTATACAGAATTTATCAAATTTATTGCAAACATTTTTTTTCTTTATTTTTTAAAATATCCACATTTCAAAAGAAAAAGAAGATTATTTTACTTCCCACATTGCCAGATAATTTTGCTTGTTTTAATAGAAAAACAATTGTTTTATTAAAATTGACAATATTTTTAAAATTTTTACTGTATTTAAGACTTTATAGATATTTTGACTAGAAATGAGACACAGCAATGTAAGAAAAGCATAATTTGCTTTGTGATTATGCAATACACTTATTTCATGTGGCCGCCTTTTTAAAACACGAAGCGAGGCTACTGTGGGAAGAAACTCTGAGGGATAGGACCAGCACTATAAACATTGCAACAACATGCTGTGCAAACCTCCAGCTGTTGCCGTGATTTTAAAGTGCAGATATGGTGTAAACATCACTTTAATATCATTCAGTTCAGTTTAATTTAAACAATTTAAATCATATTAGTCATCAAACAAAATCACCATCTCTGTAAGAGTAATACGCTTAAGTGTCCTCCTAGGCTTCAGTTCATGACACCAGTTCATAAACACCGTGGGGACGCTTCCCTGCTTCAGCCTATGTAACCCGGTGAGCGATAAAACAATGCAGTCATCTGTAGCACACCCTCGTGTTGTCTGTAATAGTGTTGTTACGGTACTGAAATTTTAAAAATTTCAATTTTCCGCTAACATTTAGGTGCCACTGAGCGCTTTCTTAGAAAGAGAACGTTAGCTAACTATTGCAATTTCCCTTAAAGAGCCCCTATTATACATGAAATAGGGTCATATTTTGATTGGAAGGGTCTCCAACAACAGTCTAATATGCATGCAAGGTCAAAAAACACTTTCATGGTCTTATAATCTGCATTTATTTTTACCTAATTATCCCAGCGACTCCCATATGAATCGTTCAGTGATTCATTTGTTCCCAAACCCCTCCTTAGCGCGAAGCTAATCTGCGCTGATTGGACCGATGACAGCCTGCTGCGATTGGTCGACAATGACAGCTTTCAGCGCGAGACAGAGTGAAATGCCCAGCAGCTAATCAACAATATAAAAGTAGTCACAGTGCACACACGCTTCATAGTGTAAGGCGTGGATTTTGGCTGCCAGTGGGGGAATGTAAATGCAGACGATGGACTTGAAAATACAGACGACTAACTATTTTATTGAGCAAAAACTCCAAGAACTGGAATGGAGATCTCATAGCCCGTCACAGTCTACCTGCTCTTTTCTCTCACACACACACACACACAATATCCTCCCCCTCTTCAGAGGACACAACACACACACACACACACACACACACACACACACACAGGGCCGGAGCAAGCTGAACTGCCGCTCTTGGCAAAGGACGATCAACCCGAATGTGATGCCTGGGGTGGCAGAATAGAGAGGGCGGCACCCGCGACACCTCCCTCACCACCCGCGTCCTCCGTTATATCTGCGACCACAGTTATATCCAGAATAGCTGAACTATTTTGAAACTTGACCGTTGCATGTGTGTAAGAACAGCTGACGATCCGAAAACAAAGCGGCACACGTCGCGTTTTCAATGTGGCTTTACACGCGATATGAGAATATAAAGAGTTAACCTGATACAGCACACGCGGTTACAAGTAACAAAACACAACTAAATACATAATTTGCAATTTTAATCGCACATACTTACATTGTGAAATGGAGGAAAAAAATTGATCCATGATGCACTGATCCATGTTCTGACAGCCTTTACTGATCCTTCCTTTAACAAACTGCCGATGAAGTCTTCTTTGTAAGCATGTAGTTTCCAGAAGCACTCGAACTGCTCAAGGCTGGGCTATAATACTGAGCTTTCATTTTTGGGTAGACTGTCGATAGTATCCATCTGCACAGCGTGACTTCATTCGACCGGTGTGTGTGTGTGTGGGTGGCTTTTTTCTGTGTTAGTGGGCGGGGCCGCAGGTTTCAAATCTCCCGGGTTTGCGCGCGCAACTACTTGTGTTTCGTAGCCGCGTCATCACAAAACACCTAATGACTCGTTATCAAGACGACTCGTTTGAAGCACTATGAGTCGACTCTTTTATAGATGAATCAATAGTTTTAAACACTGTACAGATACAGATTTAAGTCTTAGCTGGATATTTCACTTCACTTAGAGCTGTGTTACACACAACATGGAAGGGCATTTTCAAAAACCCATAATATGGGCTCTTTAACTCAGCTGAAAATTAGTTTTTTTCTGATATCTTTTTTTATTTTCACTTTCCATTCAGAACGGACCTTCGGGTCATTCAGAAGGCAGTGAAATTATAAATCTGTGTCACTTTCTCTTCGCTGATAAGATATACAGTCAGGTTCCTGTGTGACTTAGGCTATACTTCCGGGTTTCCTCTCACTGCAGCCTCGATTTCGCTTTTAAAATGGCGGCCGCGTGAAATCAGTCTATTTTAATACCTGGATACTGTTACACTCTCGGAAAAAAGGTACAAAGTTGTACCCAAGAAGGTACAAATCCTTGTCACTGGGGCAGTACCTTTTCATGGAACGAAATTGTACCTTAAAACAAAGAAACAAATTTGTACTATTGCAGTTTGTACCTTTAAGGACATTATTTGTACCTTGGACAACCAAAATGTACTTTTGGCTTTTGTAACCTGCTGGTACAATATTGTACCTTCATCACTGGTACAAATCTGATCCCTGAAGGTGTCAAATGTGTACTTTTAAGAACTATTAAAAGCCATTGTTCTGCTGAACCTGAAATGTATCAGTTTATTAATGTAAAATATTGAATACATTTTTATATTATAAAAACATTTTTCACTTAACATTACATTATTCCATTTATAATTTAGATTAAATAAATGTTTTAACTCAGAAAATCAATTTGCTGTAAAACGTTTAATACATTTCACAAAAATGTTACAGCATATGCAATAAATGTTTTCATGTACAATATAAAACTTAACTTGACACTTTTCATTGCATCATTCATTCATACAGGCATTCATCATTCATAGTTATCACTTGGGTTCATATAATTTACTTTAAAGTGAAAATAAAATTCTGCTAAAGCATTGTAATTATATATGCACAAAACATAGAACTGTGACTAAGTATATCTGGTTCCATCATACAAAAGGTCATCAACCATATAAAAGTCAAATGTTCGGTAGTCCAGTTCCTCTCCTGGCAACATACAAAACCAATCCTTGTCATATGAAACATGAAATGCATGAAAATGACTATCAAAACACTGGCAGCAACAGTTTCCCCACATGATCCATAAAGTATCTACATTTAAAACATACTTCACTTGAAAGAATAATGGAACTTATTCAGTGTGCATATCATCAATAAACACATCTTTGATTGCATATTTTACATTATTTTCACAAACTTCTTTTACACAGCTAAATGTTTTATCAGTAAAATCAATAGCTTGACATTTTAGGTGACCCTTAAGTGTGTTTTGAAGCTCCCTTGGTAAAGATGTAAATGGAGTGGTCACACTCGTTCCAGTAACTTTCTCATAAATCACCCAACAAGCTACCTGATGAAAACTTTCAGCACTGTTTGTACTTTTTTCTTAATAGAATCCAAATGACATTTGTGGACAACAGAAGTTTAGAGAATGTGCTTATCTTCACTGAAAAACTCTTTCTTATTTGAGTGAGTTGCCATACAGTAACGACATATTCATCCGAAGTTAAAGGACATACTAAATCCACCCATGTGTGCATATAGATTGTCCCCTAAGATAGAAGCCATAGCAGCACTCACATTTAAGATCTTACTGCTGAAAATCAGAGGAAAGCCTTCAGTAGAAAGCAATTTTAAATCATCCAACAAAGGTTTCAGAATAAAATCCATGTGCTGCTTATATATAGAATGCTTGACTAATAATGCAAGGTGAATATGCTTTAGCTGAGGACTGTATTTTACTCCTACATTACCAACAGTATAATAGATAGTACAGAGTCTGTGTTTGTTTCTTTCTAGAATCCCATACATCTTTGTGGCTGCAGTATTTTTTCAGCACATCCACAATGAGAAAATATGCAAAATTTCCAATCTTATTGCCATTATCATCCCGTAAATATGCTGCACAGGTTCTATCATGTCCAATTGACAAGTACAGTACTCTTTGAACAAATGTTTAGAGTCTAATACTTTACAGGCCTCAGCAAAAAGTCAACTGACTGTAAATGCCTTAAAAGTTCAAGAATTTCTTTGCTATTAAATCCATTTTGCTTTAGATGGTGGCAAAGCGAGGAATTATAGTTCTCTTTGAATAAATTAAAAGAAACTTGACATCTTCCAAGATTTCTTGCTCAACAGACTGTGGGAGGACATTTTTTTCTCTGCATTTCAAAACAAAACAAACTAGATTCCCCCTGAAATTAGTCAAAAGATTATTTATTTCCAGTATAGCATCTTCAGGAGCATCCTGAAGTTCACTTCATTGTCACTATAAAATCGATGTTGGCTTCACTGTCCCTAATGTCATATTCATCCTCTTCAGTGACATTGTTTTTATTTAGCCAAATGTGAGTTCTGTGCTTTCTGTATACTTGAGGCTGAAAAGACTCATATTTGAAAAAATGTTGACAGTCATCAAGTTCACAACAGATGGAAAAGTTATGCTCATGAGCATGAATTAGTTGTATATGTTTGATTAATGTTTGATTAATTGTACAATAGTAAAATGACGGCGTGAACACTTTGGACATGCATAGGGTCATGGCATCTTCACCATCTATGATACTAGAATAATAAACCTGACAACAGCAGTTGGCAATGGCTTATCATTTGGTGCGGATATCTTTAACACATGCCTTTGGTGAAAGAGCAAAGTGTTCCTGTTCCTGTTGTGCACAAAATATGGACAAAAAGCAGAAAGAATGCCATCCTCCACTTCAACTGCTTGGCAGATCCCTCCATTTTCACAGTGCTGAAGATTTTCTTATCACTGAAGACCTGTTTCCAGCCAGATGCTCCCAAAATCTGCACAATGGGGTAGGGTGTGGCTGGTGCTTCCTGGACAAAATGTTAAATTAGTATCAAAAGTTTGGCATTAATTAAAATCTAATTCCCAATGACTTGTTGCAACTGCACAAAAGACTTAAACCAACATCAATAAATTGTTACTAAAAAATCTATGGATGGAATACCTGTCCAATGCTGAGAATGGTCCACTTTCTCCTTAAAAAAATCACTGGAAGTAACACCAGAACAGCATGAAAAAGAACACATTAAAAAGGTATTAGAGGTGTAATAGTTCAAATTACTCATTGTTTATAAGTGTTATGGTTTCTGTATAGTTCCAATGCTATATTAAAAATAAACAAAAAGTACAAATAATTAAACCTACAAGAAATTGGACAAAAAATACAATACAGCAAATACACTATATGGCAATATACACTTATCTTTTTTTGTAGATGCCTTGTCAGATTTTAGAGATTTTATAGAGCAACTGTGCAAATTTAAGATCTGTTTTTATTGGTTCGTGGTAAAAAAAATGAAATTTAACTTGGATTTTCTAAATTTTCAAAAATATGTCTAAACAGAAACATATGCATACCATAAAGACTGTCTGCAACAGCTGCATTTCTTGCGTCCATGTAATGTGATTCTATATGAGATTTCTCCTCAGCCATCTTCAACACACTGGACAATTTTGTTGAAGGAATCCTGGAAACACTGGCTTTAATCAGTTACAGCATGCATTCGTCCCATTTCTTGAAATAACTGAAATGCAGAGAAGACAAATAATTTTTAAAAAAAATGGCCTTCTCTCAAGCACTTTTGAAGCTATAAAGGACATCTAAAGTTATTGTGAAATGGATTGTGAAAAGCTACAACATGTTGCTTTTAAATGTTTTTAAATAAATAAAAATTTGTGGCCATTGTATGAATCAAAAATAAACATTTTAGCAACATATGGTTTTACACACACAAACAAAACACAGTTTTTTTTAAATTGCATCCAGTTTTACTTGTACACTCTTTGAGAATTTTGGTAGTGTGTAAGCAGTAGGATATGGTGATGGGGCCCTTCGTGCTGTTTAGACAAAGAGATGATGCTGAATTGAGGTGAAACATTTAAAAATCTTAAATGTGATGAAATGATACATATTAATAATGTGACAAAATTGGTCAGTTTTATCATGACACAGATCTTTAAATAAGAATGTTTCTAGTATGGATTAGCATGTTTCCTGCTATATAGGCAGTTAATAGGGGGGTTCTGAGTGGTTGCTAAGGTTTTGCTATGGTGTTTTGACTGGTTGTTAAAAGCATTGCTAGGCCACTCAGAACACCCTAGCAACATCTTAGCAACCACAAAAAACACCCTAGTAACGCCTTACAAACTATTCAGAACACTCTACTAAGCACATAGCAACAGCTCAGAATAACCTAGCAACCACCTAGCAACATCTTAATAACTGCTTGGAACACCCTAGTAAAAGCCTACCAACAGTTTAGCAACCACTCAGAACATCTTAGCAACCGCCTAGCAATGCTTTAGCAACCAGTCAAAACACCCATGCAAAACCTTAGAAACTTCCTAGCAACTACTCAGAACACCTTAGCAACCACTCAGAATACCCTAGCAACTACTTTGCAACAACTTAGCAATCACTCAGGACCCTTTATTAACTGCATAGCAGGAAACATGCTAATCCATACTAGAAACATGCCTATTTTAAAATCTGTGTCATGATTATATGGACCTATTTTGTCACATTATTGTTATGTATCATGTTACCGTTTCAGTTTGCTCAAACAAAATATTTAAATATTACTCATAAAAAACACTGCAATCATTTCAAGCAATTTCACACTGAAACCCAACAAACTACAAATACATTAAGTAGGGAGGGCTGCACCATTGATTCAATTAAGGTAGAGTTAATTATAATACAAAAATAGTGTGCAAGTGAATAACAGCTGTAGGACTTGCCTTACATCTGTGGATGCAGCTGGACTTTCAGGCAGCTGTACACTTTGGTTCTCCTTCAGTTGGAAAAGTTTGATACATTTGACTTGCTTTTAAAAAAATACTTCTCAAAAAGCTGCACGATCATGTGATCCCTGAGACCAGCACTGGCCGTTTCCCCAAAATCTAAAAGACAAAGAAACATTAACGTTATGCAAGTTTCGGACAGGACGATTGTTTAGTGCATAAGCAGGTAATTTGATATTCTTGTAAACGGAGTGCGCTGGGCAGATTACAATGCAATGTTTGCATAAAGGTGCAGTGAAGGCAAGATGCTGGCTTTACCCCGCACATACTGTATACCGCACACAAGGTCTCATGTTACATTATTACCAATTAAAGGGAGAAAACGCGAGCCGTTTCACTGGATCCGTTTGCACCGAAAATCCTGCAACTTTCACAAACACAACGCCTTGAGGCGCTATAATAATAATGTAAATACACTGTGCGCAAAATACTGTGTCTAACATGGAATTCACGAGTCATGTTTCTATAAAATGCCAAATAACTAGCAACTCAAACTTTCTTAATATGTCTGCGTAAGTAAGGCAATTTTTACCTTTAAAAAGGCCTTTAGAAAAAGAGACAAAAGAAGAATGCCTTTAATGTTACACTCGCGTGGCACATGATGAACAAAAGGAAATGTAACAAAATAACAGTACTGCAAATCTACGGCACTCGAAATCGTTACGTTAAAGTTGTACTTCCTAAAGTCATGTTAAGTTTCTGTAAAACTTTATAACGTTAGCCTATAATTGGTTTGGTTAAATATAATGTTCCATATGACTCGCCTCTTCTCTTCGTCAGATAACTCTAGTCCAGCCTCCATTAACTTTAAAACAAGTCCTTCGGAAGATAAAGAAAGCCATGGTGATGTGGTTATCTGCTTCCCGCTATCCGTTCAGATGGTCAATTCCGTAGCCATCCGTGGCAATCCGTTATAGGCATCTGATAAACCACCTAAATGAAAGTTTTGTATTAAATAGCCAAAAAGTCGACTCGGGTTGTCCTCTGCTTTCTGCTATCCATTTTTAACCACTGCGGCGAGTCAAATAAAGCACCAATTCCAAAAATTGTAGAAATAGAGGCAAAAAGTAAACTAAAGATGTTGTCTGCTTCATGACTTTGCACTCAACCGGCTGCAGCAACTTTAACTAATCAATGTATTGTTGCTGTGCCATTTAGACAGCAATCAATCATTTGTAAATTAAAAAAGTTCGCCGGGATTTATCTATGCCAGCTCACGTGCTCAATGGAAAACAAACGCCAAAATGTTTATTAAAAACGGCATTATAATGAATATAGTTCACAACAACTGTAGTTGTTTTTGCCAGGAACTTAATAATTAGAACTTAATATTTAATGTTGAAAAATCTACATTTAAATGATGAGTTTTAATGTGAACATTTTCATAAAATCACTTTCCAGTCATATTTATAATAGAGGTTGTATTTTAGGCAGTTTGGTAACTAAGATAAAGAAAAGTGAATGAATGAACGATTGTATTTTATTTGCAAATGTAATGAAGAGGGAGTTGTCCAACACTTTTGTACCTTTGAAGGGAGAACAATTTTGTACCTTCATTTCAGTTGTACCATAAAAGGCACTGAACAGTATCATACAAGCTCTTTCCTATACCATATATGGTACAATTTTTACAGGGGTACAAAAGTGTTCCTTAAGGTACATCATTTGTACCACCATGTACCTTTTTTTCTGAGAGTGTAAGACTCCCCAGAAAACCATCAAATATTGCTTTTCAAACCATCTTGTGAAACTGTAGTCATGGCAATATTTATTGCAGAAAAGTAAATTCACGAAATATCAGATTTTTTCAATATTATGCAGCCCTACTTTGTACAATCACAGCTAGATGTTTGAAATATGTTTTATGAAGCAATGCAAATTTCCCACTGTTAAAGGAACACTCCACTTCTTTTGAAAATATTCCCATTTTACAAGTCCCATAAAGTTAAACAGTTGGGTTTTACCGATTTTAATCCATTCAGCCGATCTTTAGGTCTGCCAGGAGATTTTTTTGCTTAGCTTGGCATAAATCAAAACTGATCATCTCATTCATAGGTCTCAAACTCAATTCCTGGAGGGCCACTGCTATGGACAGTTTTGCTCCAACCCTGATCAAACACAACTAATCCAACTAATGAAGGTGTTAATGACTCTTTTGAACACCTCTATTAGTTGGATCAGCTGAGTTTGATAGGGTTGGATCAAAACTGTGCAGAGCTGTGGCCCTCCAGGAATTGAGTTTGAGACATATAGTCTAATTAATCTATTAGCATCTCACTTAAAAAAAAAAAAAGTTTTTCGTATTTAAATCTTGACTCTTCTGTATTTACTAAGACCTAGACATAGGGTGCACTCACATAAGATACAGTTGCCCTGAACCGTGCCAGAGCGTGATTGTCCCCCATCCCCTCTCCCCCTTGGCCTGCGCTCACATTGCATTTTGCATTTTTACCTACCGAACCTGAGCACACTTGCATCATAGATCATGCGACTGTTCTGTTTAACAGGAAGAGAAGCGCTTTCGCACAGCACAGTGGACATTGCTTTTTAGTTGGCATTTCACCTAACATTTCTGAACAGCTCTCCATCCACACTACACCTCTGAAAATGGACATCACACACACTCTGGCATGGGCTGTGGCAGCATATGCGCATGTCTGAGCTCCAGGCAGTCAGCGGGTGCTTCAAGCACAAAACCCCAGAGCACAGTGCACGTCGGACAGTTTATCAAGGATATACCACTGGATCACATCTCACTATAGTTGTTAAACATGATATTTAATTCATCTTGTCTCTATCTAACGACTCTTCTGTCTTTTGAATCTATCAGGTAATGTGTCACAGCGTCAGTACACTACTTTAATCTTTCGCTTTCACGCTTGTACTTAGTCATTTTTGTGAAAACCTCACAAACCTGTTGGTTGGTTGCTGTTGGTTGTGCAAGTTTTTTTACATACGAAGTTTGTGGATGCGATTATAACGACACAGATCACTGCCTATTCATGCCAGAGTCCCTAGGAAAAAAGTGATTGACAGGTGGTAATTTGTGTGTAACTTATCTTTATTTATTTATGATTTGATTACTTATGGGTAAAACAAAGACCATGCTGCTCAGGTAGTTGAAACAGTTGGCTACAAATAATTAATTTGTTATTAATTAAATAATTATTCTTAAATAATTAGTTTACCGCCACCTATGACGACGATGTCTTCATCCATTGCGATGTTTCACATTAGACATCGTACAATAGAAAATTGGTCAACATCACTCAACCCTAAAGTGAACAATTAAAGTGAAGTGGTTATTAATTAGCAAATAATATAAATATTATGAACGTAAACATTAGTTGAGCAGGTTACATTGTAGTGGTGTAATGGATCACAAATCTCATGGTTCAGATCACGCTACGGTTTTTGAGTCATGGATTGGACCATTTTTTGAATCAGCAAAAAAGGTAGGAGATAAATGTCAGGTGCTTTCCATTTATACAAAAATATTACTGCAAAAACCATTGGATTTAACAAGCAGAACTTAGAACCTGTAATATTATTAAAAATAAAAATCAAGAAAGAGCCAACTGAAGATATTTAGTGCAAAAATTTATCTTTGCCACTGTTGCTGATAATGCTAAATATAGAAATCTAACATCTCGTAGAACATATCATATTTATTTTTCAATTAATGATTCAACAATTCACACATAAAACTTCATGTTTCATTATAGGTAGATACAGAAAACACCTTTAATTAATAATCTTTATACACGTGATTTGAAATGTTGAATGACGTGGGAGGCAATCTCTCTGCAATTGTTTTAAATGTTGGATTAACCTACAAGTTCAAAAAAAGTTATTAATCCATGGGTCACGTGTGTTCCAAACCATTGGTTGTGATCCGTACAGATCAACAGTAATCTGTTACACCCCTATTACATTATCGCGTGTCCTAACAACATGCTACGTGACGAAATTTGCAGTGATAATCAATTTGGCTGTCTGCACCAGACACAACATGCAATTTTAATTTACAGCCATTCAGAAGCACAGAATAGTGCACTCACTGCACTCTAGCAAAATGGTAAGGTTTACAATCTAATGAATACATATTACATTTACATTTAGTCATTTAGCAGACGCTTTTATCCAAAGCGACTTACAAATGAGGACAAGGAAACAATTTACACAACTATAAGAGCAGCAGTGAACAACTGCTATAGACAAGTTTCAGGTGTGAAAAGTCTAAGAAGTCTTAAAGTCTTTTTTTTTGAGAGAGAGAGAGAGAACAGTTAGTGGTATAGCCAGAGAGGCAGTTACAGATTAGGAAGGAAAGTGGAGACGAAATAGTTGAGTTTTTAGTCGTTTCTTGAAGACAGCAAGTGACTGTTCTGATGTAGTTAGGGAGATCATTCCACCAACTGGGCAGATTGAATGCGAGAGTTCGGGAAAGTGATTTCTTCCCTCTTAGGGATGAAACCACGAGGCGACGTTCATTCACAGAACGCAAGTTTCTGGAGGGCACATAAATCTGCAGAAGTGAGAGCAGATAAGAAGGAGCAAAGCCAGAGGTCGCTTTGCAAGCAAACATCAGAGCTTTAAATTTGATGCGAGCAGCAACTGGCAGCCAGTGCAAACGGGTGAGTAGTGGAGTGACATGTGCTCTTTTGGGTTCATCAAAGACCACTCGTGCTGCTGCGTTCTAAAGCAGCTAAAGAGGTTTGATAGAATTAGCTGGATGCCCGGCTAGTAGAGAGTTGCAATAATCCAGTTTGGAGAAAACAAGAGCTTGAACAATAAGTTGAGCTGCATGTTCAGATATGAAGGGTCGGACCTTTCTGATGTTATAGAGTGCGAATCTGCAAGATCGAGCAGTTCTAGAAATGTGGTCAGGGAAGTTTAGTTGGTCATCAATCATTACTCCAAGGCTTTTTACCATTTTGGATGCAGTAATGGTTGCCCCATCCGTCTGGATTGAAAAGTTATGGTGTAGAGTTGGTTTGGCAGAAACTTCAAGCATTTCCGTTTTTCGCGAGGTTGAGCTGAAGATGATCTTTCATCCAGTGTGAAATGTCTGACAGGCAGGCTGAAATGCGAGCTGGAACCAAGGGATCATCAGGGTGAAAAGAGAGGTATAGCTGGGTATCATCAGCATAGCAGTGGTAGGAAAATCCATGTTTCTGGATGACTGGTCCTAAAGATGTCATGTAGATGGAGAAGAGAAGTGGCCCAAGAACAGAGCCCTGAGGTACCCCAGTGTTTAGATGCTGTAGGTTGAACACCTCTCCCCTCCAAGACACCCTGAATGACCTGTCAGAGAGGTAAGATCTGAACCATTGAATAACAGTGCCTGCAACGCCCTGTGACTCAAGCGTAGATAGCAGGATCTGGTGGTTTACAGTGTCAAAAGCAGCTGATAAATCCAGCAAGAAGAGGACAGATGATTTAGAGTCTGCTTTAGGCAGTCTAAGATCCTCCACGGCCGAGAGCAGGGCAGTCTCAGTTGAGTGGCCTTTCTTAAAGCCAGATTGCTTGTTGTCCATGAGGTTGTTTTGAGTAAGAAAGTCCAGGACTTGATTGAACACTACTTTCTCCAAAATCTTGGCCATGAATGGAAGCAGGGATACCGGTCGGTAGTTTTCAAGTAGCGTTTGATCCAGGTTGGGTTTCTTTAGCAGTGGGGTTATCCTAGCCTGCTTAAATGAAGTAGGGAATAAACCACAGTCAAGAGATGTGTTAATTGTGTGAGTCAGTGTTGGTATGACTGAAGGAGAAATGGGTTGCAAGAGATGAGAGGGAATCGGATCAAGTGGACAAGTGGTTGCATGGCTAGATAGCACGAGATTGGACAATTCAGACTCAGAGAGCTGGGAAAAAGAGGTGAGTGTGTGTGGTGTTGGTGGTGTATCTTGCTTGTTTGTTGTAGGTGACGCAAACTGAGCACTGATTTTTGCAGTTTTGGTGCAAAAGAATGTAGCAAAGTCATCAGTAGTGAGTGTGGAGGATGCGGGTGGAGGAGGAGGATAGAGGAGGGAGGAAAATGTTTTAAAAAGCAAGCGAGGATTGGTGGCACTGTTGACTTTTTGACGAAAGTACGTCTGCTTTTGCCCGAAGTTTCGAGCGATGCTCTCGGAGAACATCAGAGAGCCAGGGTGCAGGAGGACTGGCACGGGCTGGCTTGGATGTAAGAGGACATAGTCTGTCTAGACATGATGCTAGTGTGGAGCAAAGTGTATCAGTGGCACTGTTCGTATCAAGTGCAGAGAGTTTGCAAGATGGAGGAAGAGAGTCTGAAACAATGGTGGATAGTCCATTGGGTGAGAGAGAGCGTAGGTTTCTGCGAAAGGCAACTAGAGTTGGAGTGTGTGGCAGCTCAGGAGTAATGTGGATGTTGAGAGACAGAAGGAAATTATCCGATGTTTGTAGTGGAGTTACTAGTGTTTGATCAGTGAAGCAATGTCGAGTGTAAATAAGGTCTAGCTGATTACCTGATTTGTGAGTAGCAGAAGTAGGTGCTCTTTTGAGGTCAAAAGAGGCAAGCAGAGTCTGGAAGTCAGCAGCTTGAGGTCTTTAAATGTGAATGTTGAAGTCACCTAGCACCAACAAGGGAGTGTCATAATCAGAAATCCAGTCCCACCCCCTCTCCCTGTCTGACGAGGAGTGTGGGAAAGAGAGAAATTAGTAGAAAGAGCTGCATGTGTAGCAGTGTCCTCCGGTCTCAACCAGGTCTCAGTTAGAGCCATGAGACTAAAGTCAGAATGAGTGGCTATGGAGGTAATAAAATCTGCCTTGTTAACAGCAGATTGACAAAAAGGCCCACAGAGAGAGAGAGTTGTGAAATAGAAGATACATGAATTGATCGAAGGTTGTGAGGGTTGCGCCTGCAGCGTACCTCCCGTGCTCTGCGAGTGTTAGTAACAACAGGAATTAGTAAACACATAATAAAAGTGCAAGGAAAACAATCGGTGTCTTTGCTCGGTGGAGTCGCACAGGTAGAGTCGATGGTCTTTACTCTCATTGGTCTTCACACGAGGCTGCCGCGACCGCTGTCGCGGTGAGACTAGCTGCTTATATACACCCCTGAGCGCTTTGCTGATTGAGCTCAGCTGGACACGCCTCGAGAGTAAAAACACCTGAAACTGCAGCGGGGGGCGCGAAACCATCCGGCTCGACACACAAACTCTTACAGTAACCAAGGAAACAGTGGTTAAACTTTTTAGTACCGTACACAGATAGCTGAAAACAAGTTTAAATGTCCTACAACCATACACAACCAGCTGAAAACAAGTCTAAGTGTTCTCTAACCAAACACAGCAACTGAAAACAAGTCTAAGTGTTCTCTAACCAAACACAGCAACTGAAAACAAGTCTAAATGTACTTAAACGGTGTTGCTCTTGATGCTAAAGTGCTTCTCCTCTTTAACATTATTGAATGTACATGCTGAATCACTGACATGTGTTGGCTTGCACTGAGTCAGTTTTAAAGTTCAATTTCAAATGGTTTATTTTATTTTCAAGATCTGAGGTGAACTATCTGCTGCTGCTGCTTTCAGTATATGGCAATAAATGTCATGTAAAATGGCATTCAAACTCCATTATTATACTCAAACATTATTAGAATTTAACACTGAATAAAGCACATGAGGTGTACCAGAGGTGATCATTCAGTTTTCTGTTGATCAGCTGCACAAAATAGAAGCCCTTCCCAAAATATAAATTTTGTGTTGGTTTGGACAAAAACTCCTTTTAATATGGAAAATATTCCTTCTTTCACGTGTCGTTACTTTTATTTAGAACACTGTTTAAATCAGCCTTTAGGCTCAACAGTCAGACACACTGCTGTTGTTGTCCTCAATCTGGCAACCAAGATTTGTGTGTGTTTTGAACCAGGTGTGCAATACCTAGTTCAACCACTTTAATATTACTAACATTTCAGTGATGAAGCACATGTACTTATTTTAGTTTGACCCCTTAACTGTCACCTTACAAATTATAAGTGGTATATATTCATATTATATAATTTTTAATTTTAACCTCTAAATTTAAAAATGTTGTTTTTATACAGTAGTTTTAAGTTATGTAATGAATTGACTCAGACATCAAATTAAAATTAATTTGTTATTGCTTTTATCTTAATGTCTGTCTTAATAAACATCTGCTTCCCTACAGGAAATCGATGGCAAATCCCTTTTATTAATGACTCGTAACGATGTTCTGACCGGACTTTCAATAAAACTGGGTCCTGCACTGAAGATATACGAGTATCATGTCAAGCCTCTCCAAACCCAACACTTAAAAAGTAACGTCTCGTAGCCGCTGCCGCTGCATGGACACATGGAAGACAATCACAGCAGGGTAACTGCAGACAGAACTAACACATTTTATGCATCTTGAAGAAAAAAAACACAAACATGGTGAATTATTGCTTTTAATGTCTTGTTTTGCATTACAGGCACACTTACTGTTTTCACTTTACCTTTGTTTAATGGTGTGTTCGTTTAGATTTTGATTTTGTGTGCTTGTACATAACTCATTCTTGCTTTTAAGGTTAAATGCTTAGTTTGATAAAAGTGAACTGTGATGTCAAATTAAAAAAAATAAAAATGAAACTCCACCTTTAAAGATGTTTCAGTGTAACCCATGATGAAGATGTTTGAAGGCAAGTGAGAGGGACATTCATGTCACAGTTGATTTTATGGGTTTGTTGGTGGTTTTGCTTTTCGTTTTTCCCAGTTTTTAACAATCTGTATAAATGATCAGCACAAATGATCAGATGTTCTGAAAATTATAGATTTGCTGTGGTTTACAGCTGTAAAGGCTCAACGGATGACGGGTTTGTTTGCAGGAATGCTGCCTGGATGACAGGCCTTTGTGCTGTTATAAATTCTGTTTATTTATTTCATTCTGTAACTAACAGTGTGATTTCTAATGGATTGGTGAATTGTAGTTGTTGACGGATAGACGCTGCGACTCTAAAGCAGTTTGTGATACAGGGTGTTTTAAAAAGATGAAACGAATGTGAGTGTAGCCTGCAATAAATGGTGCTTTTTCAGATTGCTGAAAAAAAATCGACTTCTTGATTGTTATTGAAGTGCTTTTTTATTTCCTTTGCATGTGTGCTATTTGAGTATATCAGATAGTATTGTTTATCTATTATTTTAAGTTCTTCTGACACAATTTTCTATTTATATCTCTACTTTAAGGGTATGAACCTAATGATAATTATAGTTAAAAACTCAAACATTAAATCCAACTGGAATGTGCTGTATGTAGGTTTTTACTCTTTTGAAACATATATAAGAATGACTGAAATGGGAAACCCTAAACTGTTCACAGTCTAATGAATGGCAATCATAGCACGGATGATCTCGATTGCCATATTTATGAAATTCTGAGATAATGCTCCTAAGGAGTTAGTCATCATTACACAAGAAAAAGTAGAAGACTGACCGTCAATAACCATATATGGTTCGCCCTCTGCCTAGATTGTCTGCAGCTGGATAGACCTCAAGTATGAGCTAATCCAGGAGTGCAATACAGTACCTAGTTCAACCACTGGGTGTCAAACTTACAAACTTTACCTTTAAACAAAGACACTGTAAAGATGAGTTTCATCTCAACTTAATTTTATATTTTAAAAAATGTTTTTCTCTTATGTGATTAAAAAAACTATTTATAATTCTTCAAATCTAGTTTGTTGAATTGTGGACAGATGACCATGCTAGATTGCATCATATGCTTTATTTGTTTTGTGTACATGAGATGTCTGGTTCGTGAAGGTTGTTTTTCTTCACATTCTGGCTCGCGGTATTCTGCACACAGTGCCTGTGATGTTTCCTGATGGATTATCAAGAGGAAGATAAACCTGAAAGATACATATAAAGGTAATACTTAGAAAATAATATTTCACATGTCCATCATATTCTAAGGTAAAATGGGAAAACATTCGTTATGTTCATGTGTGTGTGTGGTTTTTTGAAATGTGGCAATAAAGTCATTCTAAAGAGGGGCAGCCCTAAAGGCCCTTGTCAGAGCCTGAAATCTTTAGACTTTGTTCTGTCAATAGAAATTCAGATCAATCTGAACTGATGACGTGCATGTAACTTAAGCTTTTTTTAAATTTCACTCACCTCATCCTTGTTCGAGAGTCCTATTTTTGTCATGTCGATGACAAAATAATGCTGGTTCGGCATAATTATCTCAATTTCCTCAACCTGTGAAGACAATAAATCATTTCAAAAATGACATTTAAATAAGGCTTTTAACTTCTTTTGTGTAAAATTGAGTAATATGCACACCCCCTAGATTTTCACGATTTGGTGCATATCATAATACCAGCCATACATGTGAAGCACAAATAATGCCCTTCAACTTGGTCACGTCCAGCGGCCATCACCCTTGAACCAACCTCATCTCCACCTGTCTGTTACCATTGCTCCGTTTGCTCCAATTTTCTTTTGCAGTCTGAAATGCGTCAAATGCACAAAACGCCCAATTCGCACCACAAGATGTCCATATCTCATCTTTGAATTGACTTCACATGTAAATCACTTGTGCTTCATCTGCTTACTGCACAAGCTGAAAATTCCCCTGCCCCCTCTCCATGCAATGATTGTGAGGGCGCAAGTGAGACGTAATTTTTCGAGAGACACTCAAATATCACGTGCGCTGCTTATACAACGTCTATAAGTCATGTAAAACAATTCATTCCAAACTGAAATAAATATAATTTGATTTTATGATTTAGAATTGGATGTTTTATGAGATTATCTAAATTTTTTGTGAATATATTGCATTCAATTAAGAATTTTGCAGGATCGCTAAAATTTGCGACTTTTTGTTGATTTTGGGTTGGATTCAGTGATCGCGAAAAACTAGGGGGTCTGAATATAATAAATTAAGGACATCCATAGGACATCCAATAAAGGGTTATGTTTTTCAATTCCTAAACCTTGTGTATTGTTCAAATTCACCACCTTTTGTTATATCTTTGGGCCTGTACATTTCATTATATACTTCTTCCAACAGGGAAAACCACCAGCAATACAGAAAGCAAGATTATATGGTGTCTATGCAGTCAAAAATGTCATTATTATGCTGAGCTTACACCAGACATGGCATGCGCGAATAAATAACACCATTCATGTTTAAATAGATGGGTGAACATTTAGAATTTACTCGCTTCATTCTCGCGTCAAATTCACTTCACAATAGATGCAGATTAGTGTCATGAGCAGGGCTTCTGTCTGCCTGGTGACTCTAGCTTTGTTGCTAAATGGCTAACATGGATTTTATTGAGATAGTAGCTGTGCTTTAGGAAGCCTGAAAAACAGCTTAGATTTGTTTGGTGCCATGTCTGATTTCACTAGATACTTTCTGAGGTGCATACAGCTCTGTGAACTTGTAAACTCCTCTAGAAACTACCTGGATGATGAAAGCTTTCAGCTGTGTTTCAGACTGAGCGGAGCACAATTTGATGAACTGTTGTCCGGTGTCATGATAAATTGAGTCCCCCCTGAGAATTGGGTTTGCCTCTAGGACCCCGAATGATCATATTGTTTTACTGGAGTTGTAATAGGTATAGTTTGTAGTGCCTAATTATAAAGTACAGTATATGAAATCAAGTTCATAATTTAAAAAATGTAAAAAGAGTGATTATTTCATTTCACCATTAAAATGGCATGTATAAGCGTTATATTGACCTTTTCGTATACTTATGTATAATTAAAGGCATGTTATGAAAATGAGCATTTATCTTTTATATTGTTTAATTAGCTCAGTTAGCTTATGTGCTAGCATAATCCTACCCATACCGTTAGCCTCCTGGCTACAACAAGCTTACGCAGCTCTAATTAACTACACAACATGGTATCACAATAATAGCTTTTGATCAGGCATTCACCACAGACGATCCCTTTGGGGTCCTAAGAGTATTTCCTCTCAGGACACCAACAACAGGCACTACGTCATAATCACGCCCCTACAAGAGCAAGCACGTGTTTGGATAATGCGGAGTGTCTAATGCACAAAACTCTGAACTCGCGTGGCTTCATTCATGCTGCCGGATGTCTATTAGGATCTTTGCATTGACTTAACATGTAAATCACTCACGCTTGATGCTTCGTCCACGTCTGGTGTAAACGCAACATAATAATGGAAGTCAATGGGGCGAAAAATGCCACAAACATAACGAAAGTGTAGTAAATTTGCCCAGAGTGAGTTTTTCTCAGCATTTTTCCAAAATATGTGTTTTAATAAGGTTTGTCACGAAAAATCATTACATTTGATGGGAAACAGATAAATCTGTGGCCAAATAAAGACTCAAAATCACCCAGAGTGTATGAAAACATCTCCAACAGAACACAAGGGTTAAGTCTAACCAATATTAATAAAGTAATTCTTCAAACACGACTAACAAAAGTTACACAGACATCAGTCTGACTTACCTCTGGAATTCTGTCAAGTACCAGGAGTTGTGTATCATAGAGAGTTTTCTGAACAGATGGAGAGTATTCCCCACGGTCGTAGGGTCCTGCAAACTTTTGAATGACGGTGTCCTTAACAGCTTTCCTACAAGGGAATTGTACAGTTGACATATAGCGCATAACATGTATTGCACATTTAAATAATCTGCATTTTATTATGGCATAAAAGTGTTTCATTCACCATGCAGCATCAAATGCCACATTTATCGTGTTGTAGCGCCATCTTGCATAGACAGAAGTACAGAAGAATCTGTCTTTTGCCTCAGTGAGAGTGGTGAAACGGTCTCGCAAAAAACCCTCAAATCCAGTTTGTGTAGTCTTCAGTACCTTCATGTCTTTTAGACCACTGTGAACCACTGGAGTCTCTGAGAAAAACAACAAAAAAACTAATTAAATAAATTTGCTGAAATAAAGCAATACTAGTTGTTCTCTTAGTAGACCACTATTGCTTGTCGACATTCTCATTTGTACTCACTACTCAGATGTTGTTCGGCTTCACAGAAGCGCAAAGCCTCTGGGCAGTGGATGAAAGCATGGTTGTGCTCAACTCCATTCTGTTAAACACCCCAAAAAAAGTGTGAATCAACTATTTAATATGACGTGAAAGTCTGCACGACAACTTAAAGCTCAATTAGAGGCTAGCCGGTTAAGTTTGCACCTCTTTTTTGCCATGGTATTATGGAGCAGCTAAGCTACCTTTATGGTACCTAAAACCCAGAATTGGTGCAAACTGAACTGAAACTTAACTTGCTGGCCAACCAATCCAGCTTTGTGGTACAGGCCCCTGGACTACTAACACTTTGCAAGATTTTAAAATAAGACACTGACACATAAGGCTCTATTTTAACGATCTAAGCACAAAGTCTTAAGTGCGTGGTGCAAAAGCATTAGACTGTCTGAATCCACTTTTGTTATTTTAAGGGCAGAAAAAAAACACTCTGCACCTCGACACATGGTCAAACAGGGTTGTGCTTATTCTCTTAAGGAGTTATGAGTGTGTTTTGAGCATGTGAATTAATGTGAATTAAACCAATCAGAGTCTCATCTCCCATTCCTTTAAGAGTCAGTTGCGTCCCGCCATGGCGCATTTGCTGTTTACATGACAGACTTTGTAAGTGGAAAAACGGAATGTTTCACTAGCGAGAAAACAGTTAAACAGACCATCTGCAACATGAGGATATAGAACGAGCCTCCTCCATTCGGCCTCTGTACTTTCTCTTTACTTTACTTTTACTCTTTACTTTCGTGGATAAGGAAATAGTGTTGTATGCACTTCACTGAAGACTTTCATTAGCCTACATATTTAATTTTGTTTGTTAAGCGCAAAGATTTGTTTCAAAACTATTTCTAAATTCAGTTCTAATTTCCAGCAAATGAATAAATGAACATTAATAATGAAGTGTGGTCAAAAAACTGTCTCCGAAACCCGACAGACAGGTGGTTAAGGTAATGGAGGAAACTCACTCCACTGAAGACTATCTGACACATTAACACACAGACACGTTCTTACAATCACTCCATTTCTATATAAAAAGACATTCACATTCTTAAAAAAAACTTCATCGTCCTAACTGTAGCACTTATTTCTCTGAACACTAATAGTTCCTTTGTCACCAACAGTTTTTTTTCAATGGTGTTACTTACTTTGTTAGCAATATTAAAGGTTTTTATGAAATATTATTTCTTGATTTTTTTTAGCACATGTAGTCTGATTTACAGACAAATTATGATTATACAACAAGGAGAGTGTTTTATAACTGAATGCAGAATTCAGGAGATGTAAAATTTGTATTTTTTAAAATTACACTGTAAAATATGCTGGGTTCTACACAATCCATTTGTGTTGGAACAACATGAAGGAAATAAGTGGACTTATTCATTTTTACAAATTTAAGTAGAATGAAAATAAAACAATTAAGTTGTCACAAAAACCCTCAAGAATTGTGTTGATGCAGATCTATTATATTTTTGCTTTTTGTTCAAACTACTTTTTTAAAATAAAAAAGTTATTTGAACAAACAGCAAAAATCTAAATATTTTTGGAGTATATTATGTCTCTTGACACATTTTAATAAATAAACTCCAGTGACATGATGACTTACAAGAAATGCCATCTTCAGTGGTATCAAGCCTGGTTTATACTTGACGTGTCTGCTAGTTCAGTTGAGTGTGCGCGGTGAATGTGACGTCATCGCAAAGTTTGCGGAAGTTCGCTTTGGGTGCGCACGACATGATTTCGTCTGGCGGAGCGCATGTTTTTTTTTTTTTTTTGAGACTCGAACGAACAGTTTGCACGGCACCGCGTTTGATTTCAGTTGAATATAAACCACTTTAAAGAGATTTTGTCTGAAGCAGGTACGACTGTACAGACATCTTTATGATCCGTGATCATAGAGATAACCAGATGATCAATAATTCTTGGCTAGAAATTGCAATAGCCGTGGGAAAGGAGGAAAGTTTTTGTTAAAAGGTTTGGAAAAACCTGAGGGATGAGTTTGTTAAAGCCAAAAGAGGCCATGGCAAAAGTGGAGACCGGGGTACACAATTACAGCATATGTTTTTCCACTGTTCATAGGTTTTACACTGATGTATATTTTACAATATTGAATTAAAAAAATATATTAGTTACAAAAATATAATTAAGGAACAAATTATTTCTTTGATAACTAGAAAAGGCATATTTGAACCTATCGGTTTATAATATACTAATGCCCTGTTTTTCTAGGCTTTATTGGTGATAATTGTCAGGAATGTTGGACCATTATTGCCTTTTTAGCATAAGAAGAGGACAGAAACTAGTCAGACAATGTGTGAATTGTGGAGCAGGCTAAATAAAAAAAAAAAACATCTGTATTTTTTAGTAGGTGTGCCTTTTTTTTTGCTTTTATTCTTGCCATAATAAAAATATATTTGAGCAACCCATGTTCTGTTATTATTAATATTTTAATAAACTTTAGGTAAAACTGTTCGATATATGAACAAAAGCAAGTGATGCATCAAAGTTTTATTAAAAAAATCTTGAATGGTTATAAAAATCTTTATAATCATTAAAATAATTTCTAAAAACAATAAAAGTAATTAATTTAAAAATATTGAATGATATTAATGATATGACGTAGTTGCGGAAACTTTCTACTTCTCTGTTTATCCGTCTGATTTTACGGTCAGTTTCTTTTGACCACCCCTGTCATTTTAAAGAATATCACAACGGCGAAAGCAGCAAGTATCATCCATTTCGCGAGGTGTGCGATGCGGCGCCAGGCGAAAGTATAAATCCAGCTTCACCCATAAGAAAAGTAACACCAGTGACATTTTTCATAAAAAATGCATTTCATAAAAATTCATAATCAATTTTTTGCTAAACGGCAGCATAAGTGACACAATTTCAGGGAATCACTACTTTAATGGTAGAAAAATCTGTTTTTGACCTCAAATGAAAGCACTGTGAGGACAGGCAGTTTTGTGGTGCTTGAAATTTTACATAATACTACATTGTTCAAGTGCATTATTTCTGTCAAAGCTAAGGACAGAAAAAAAATGACGTCTTTATATAATGACCCTTAAATACTCTTTGAAGCCTTTGTACTAAATACATATAGTTTGATGTAGCAGTAACAGCACCTTTTCCAGTCTTTTCCAGGGAACTTCATCAATGTTGACCTTCACTCTTGTGACATGATTGAACGATGTGAGGAAATGTTCACAGATATCCAGTGCAAAGCTCTCAATGCTTTTAACCTGCAAGACAAGAAATCTTGTGCTTAAATTTATACAGACATGACCTAAAATGACAGTTCATAGTTCAAACGTGCCTTGAAAACCACTTTCGTTAACCGAACTGGCCATGAAAAAAATCGTTACATTAAACAAATAAAAATGCCTACCCCTTTTAGTTTGGCAAGAGCATGCACGGTGTTTTTGACGGTGTCAGTGGGGATGATGTCAGAGTTGTCTCCTGTTAGATAGTCTTTGCGGGTCTTAAGGGTTAACTGAACGTTTGCAATCAGCTCAATAATATGGTGATGATTCCCTTCACGGCGGATGTGAAGAACTTTAACCATATTCTTTCCATAGCCGGTTCTCACGAACTCCACATTCTAGATGAAACACATTAGTAAATAACAATGCAGCTGAAATCTTTCTTTTTTGGGAGAAAGAGAATCTAATAACTTGTCTATAAGATTTAATGAAAAGTCAATCTCTTTACCTGATTTGAGGTAGTGGCCATGCCTGTTTCAGGAGTCACTGCTGGCTGCACCAGTGATTGGAGGAGATGTTGGATAGAGCAAAGGGTTTTGCTAAAGAGATGGCGTCACGTACTAGTTATCATGTTTTTAATTGGTCCAAATGTTCAGTGATCTGTCCCACCTCCACAACCTTCCAAAGGGGTGGTGATTTGCTGATAACCCTCCAAAAACAAGCCACCTCTCTCTTTTTATTTACACGGTGACCACTGTCACGTCCTTCTTCGTACTGTCCATGACCCACAAATTCATGTGGCCGACTGCTCCCCCTTCACCACCCCTGAATCAACCAAAGTTCAACATATTTTTTGAGGGACAAGAGTAAATTAGGCTTGAGCTGGTAATATTTCATGGTCGTTAAAGGGGTTTCTGGGATAACTAAATGAATAGTTCACCCAAAAAAGACAATTCTGTCATCATTTACTCAAACCTTTATGAGTTACTTTCTTCTGTTGAACATTAAAGAATATATTTCCAAGAAAGCTGGATACCTGTTACCTGATACCTGACTTCCATAGTATTTGTTTTTCCTACTGTCATACCTTTTTCAGCTTTCTTCAAAATATCTTCTGTTTTGTTTGGCAAAAGAAAGAAACTCATAAAGCATAAACACTATAACTGCAAGGGGTCGCTCTATACCTAAAACCGCCATGCAGGTAAATGTTATTCACGCACATGAATAGTGTTTAAATATGGCTAAAAAGCATTTTATTTCATTGTTTTATGCCACTGTCGTCACAAAATATATGCAATTGCTTTCATACAACTCTGTTGTTTTATAACATTATCATTTGCTTATGTCATGTCAGTCAAAACTAAACTTGTGAATGCTGAATAGTCATTCCATATAAAACTAATAGTCCTCATTTCATTACTTGAGTCATTACATGCAAAAATGGTGAACTAGTAGTCAAAATCTGACAAGCTAATTTTATAAAAAATATGTTCCTGAAAATGTCTTCAAACTTGAACTATTTTATGAATGATTTACAGACCTACTGTATGTTTTAGGCTCAGTTCTAGTACTGCAATATTGTTTACAGTTGTGCACAACTCTACCAAAAGGAACTGAAATAGACCGCGCCATTGACCAACTAAAAGCTGCTCCAAAGTCCAGCGCCGAGCACATGAGTTATGCGCCTATGCAGCTCCAAATGCTTACACATTGCTTAATACACACAGGATGTACAACAATACACAAATATCTTTACATATGAAATATTACAGTTTTTCTCAGTGGCTTTGGTGCATTTCTCACAACACTATTTACATTTGCACAACAGTTAATGCATTTCTTAAAACAATTAGTACAAATGGCAAAACCTAGTTGATAACCTGCAAAAGTGTGTCACTTGCTCAAAATGGATAGCTCATACCTCAAAAGCAAGTATTGATGTCAATGAAAGTGTCAGTGGCATCAAGATGAAAAGTCCTGACACCATTGTTTATGAACAAGATAGTCAAATGGCTTTGTCATGTTTTCATTATGACCGTTTACTCTGTTAATTTTTTCCAATGCAAAAAAAGTCAGATTTTGGTGACACTTACTGAAAATGCTCAAGACAGCACTATATGCTATTTACATACATAGCCTGCATTACATAGCCATTTGAAAACTACAGTAAAGTTAGACATCACCGTATTTAGTGAGGTATCCGAGTACAAGACACTGAATATGTATATTTCACATTTTTACTGCATATGCTCTTTGCAATTCTGATTTATTCATTTATTCACAGCCTTGTGCAAAAGAATAAATATACTCTTATTTACAACAAACATAAACTTCCTTTGGGTAGAGCTATGCACAACTGTAAACAACATTGCAGTACATATTGGAACTAAACCTACAACATACATACATACAAAGGTCTGTAAATCATTCATGAAAATGCTCAATTTAAAAGACATTTTTAGGAAAAAAATATTTAAACATTTTTATAAAATTAGCTTGACAGTTTTTGACTACATTACACTAGTTCAACATTTTTGTATGTAATGACTCAAGTAATGAAATGAGGACTATTAGTTTTATATGGAATGACTACTCGGCATTCACAGGTTTAGATCATTTTGACAGACATGACATAAACAAATGATAATGTTATAAAACAGCAGAGAGTTGTATAAAAGCAGTTGATGCATGTCCAAAAGCATTCGTAATTTGTTGGAAGGAATGAGAAACTGCTACTATGATGTGCACAACTGTTGTGCAAATGTAAACTTCGTTATTATTGTTCATTTATTCATTTGCTGGAAATTATAATTGAATTTATAAATAGTTTTGAAACTAATTTTTGCGCAAATGAAATTAAATATCTAGGCTAATGAATGTCTTCAGTGGAATGCGTACAACACTATTTCCTTATCGGAAAGGTGTAAAGTAAAGGAGTAAATTAAAGAGAAAGATAAAGTGAAGAGGCTGAATGGAGTCTCGTTCCTTATCCTCGCACTGGTCTGTTTTACTCTTTACTCGCTAGAGAAGTGTTCAGTTTTTACACTTACAAAGTTCGCCGTGTAAATAGCGAATGTGTCATAGCGGGATGAAACTGACTCTTAAAGGGAATGGGAGATGAGACTCTGATTAGTTTAATGCAGGTTATGCTCAAAACACACCCAAAACTCATTAAGAGAATAAGCACAACCCTGTTAGACCATGCGCCAGGGCGCAGAGCCTATTTTCCATCCTTAAAATAGCAAAAGGGAATTCGGATACCGCCAAGCGCTTTAGACTCTGTGCCTAGATTGTTAAAATAGTGCCCATAATGTTGAGTGTTTAACAAGTGTCAAGTTAAATGTGTTTACTTTATGATTAAATTTGTTGCAAATTAGCTTGAATGAGTGAGTTGCTGCTTCATTTCCTTGAATGCAGTAAGTTAGCCTTACAGGTATTTTCGGTGTAAACAAAACACCCATGAAGAAACTCAACACAGGGAAACATAGAAACCCCACTGCCAGCTATATAGGGACGTGTCATTGTTAAAGCAATTCAATTCATGATTATTTATGAAGTGCTTTTACAATGTAGATTGTGTCAAAGCAGCTTAACATACATTCTAGTACATTAAGGCCAATTCTATTTTTGTACCCCTACCCTTAAAACCCTGGCCCTTAAAACCGAGGGTGAAGGGGAAGGGCTTTAAAATTTACCCCTAAGAATTTAGACAGCACTACAGCACCTGCACACTTCATCATATGCCATCGCGATCTCATGCTTCATATGAGATATGACGATCGCGACTGCTGTAGTTATTCCAGTTGTGTTATTTTTTGGTTTTTATCTTCAGGAAATCACTGAAGGCTCATGTTATCATAACGATCTAATGTGGCAATAAGATCGTAACTATACTGCGCATTTACACCGTGTCCATATTCATCCATGTAAACACACCAAAAACAACATTAACATTATAGCAGACACTGTAAAAAGCCCATTCCCAGCCACTAGACTTTTCTGACAGGGGATTCGAGTGTCATCGAGTGTCAGAATGTTGTAGGACTGCTATACAGAAATTATTATTATGGATTATAGATTGCAAAATTTACCAATTTTTATTTTAGCGTTTTTTTTTTTTAAGCATGGCGGTAAAACACGAACGCAGTTATGAATATATTAAAACATATGCTTGTTTGTATTACAAAAAAATTTGTAATAATGACAAAAAATACGAATTTGTGGATCTTCTTACTTCCGTGAGCAGCGATCCTGCTGTTGTGGCTGGTGTATTCTGGGAAATTTTCTTACCCTGTGGTTTTGAGTGTGGTATGGAGTGTGGAGTGTGGAGTGTTGAATGAATTACAGCGATTCACTTCAGATTCACTTAATCAGCACAGCCGCGTGTCAGAACAATTATAAAAGAAGACGCTTCAATCCCGGTTTGTGGACGTTAAATCGGGTTTATTTTGTGCATTAACATAACAGATATCCATACAGCAGTGGATATTACCAGTATCATGTCACATATGCGTGCAAAACGAGTGCAAAGCTTAACGCGCTGTCTCTCTGTGTGTGTGTGTGTGTGTGTGTGTGTCTGCGCTATGTGTGTGTGTATGTCTGCGCTATGTGTGTGTGTGTGTCTGCGCTATGTGTATGTGTCTGCGCTATATGTGTGTGTCCTCGCTGTGTGTGTGCGTGAACTTTGTAATGACATTGTGTGTGACTTATTGTTGCAACTCCACAAAAAAATGCATCAAATACTGATTGTTAAAGTTCGTTCTGTAGTATTTCTCACACACGTTATGTGAGATCTGCTTCCTGAGGCAGCCGAGGGTGGCGATTGCTGACAGGCACGTGGGAACGGTGGGCGGGGAGGACTAGCCTTAAAGGCCAGTACAAAAAAACAGCAACAACTTTTTTTCAGCTATAATATAGACACTTCAAACAGCTATAATAAATAATCTGATGAGTGTTTTTAAGCTGAAACTTGACAGACACATTCTGGGGACACAAAAGACTTATATTAAATATGAAAAAAGGGGTAACCTCTGTGCCCTTCATTTTTGGGCGTGAACACAGGCAGCCATTTTAGGGGTGTGTTGCTTCACATGAAAATTAGTTTCGACTTCCCGCCCAATGTAACAAGGGGGTGGAGCCAAGAGCTCACCAGCATTCAGCTGTACATGTACGAGTCAGACACAGACCAAGCAGAGAGTACAAGATCATTTTTGTCTTTGTATAGTTTTACAGCCAACTGTGTGCTAGTTTAAAGTTCCGAGCTTGTACACTGAGACTAATAACCATCAACATGGCACACTCAGACACGCACATTCGGATGTTATTAAAAATGAAACTATTCAGATGGCACTCTGTGGCGTGGCAGAAATATGAAGTGTCCCGAATCGTGGCTTGATGCCGCGGACAGCCGCCGACTTGAAGCGGCGATGTGTGTACCCTAATAGAAACCTATGTTTAGAATTCTAAAATGCATGGCGCTGCGTGGCGCGTCGCCTGCAGGCAAGTTCGTTACTTTATTGCCAATGGAGGGACGCACACGTGAGGCAACGCGCGCGCACTTTCCAGCTGCACCTAGTTAAGATCACAGGGAGCTTCTGTGACTGCGAGAAATGCAAACGGCTGAAGTTTAAGGTAGACGCAATGAAAAGTACACATATTTGCAAAACTACCTACAAACAAACTAAGTTATAAACAATAATTCCGACTAGAGCGATCATGTGGTCAATGTTGATCTTGTGTTGAGCCTAATGAGCCTTACATCTAAAAATAGAGCAAGGGTGTTCCTTTAGTGATATTGCTTTGACTCACACGCTGAAAATGGCAGACGTGAAACACAACAAACTGAGGATATGGTGATGCACGCCTGTCAATCAGTATTGATGGGTGGGGGGACCGCTCTCCTACGTCAAATTGCGGTCCATCTGAAAACCACTCTAATTGGTCCACCGTTTTTATGTTGTTAAATTAAAAAAAAAGGACTGGGTGTGTTTATATCACCCCAATATGACGGTCTATACACTATACCTACACATATGTCTGTCCAAACCATAGGTGCATAGATTTTTTACCATAGGTGCCCTTTAATTTTAAGTTTAGTTCAGTTCAGTGTGGAGTAATTTTCACCTCTGAAAGTCCAAACACTGAAAAGCAAATCCATCTATACGCTGCTCCACAAGTCCCAAACCAAGCAGGCCAGTGGTGAGGAACAAAACTTCACCAGTTTTGAAAGTGAAGGAGAAAAAACTTAGAGAGAAACCAGGCTCAGTTGGGCATGACAATATCTCCTTTGGCCAAACCTCTGATGCAGAGCAGCAGTCTGGGCACTGGAGGCTGGAGAACGCTGAACGTCCATCGTGGAGAAACTGCAGGTGTGAGTAGGTCATAAGACGGGATCAATGTGAAGACTCATCTGTCACTGGGGTCTTTCAGGAATCAGTCTGATGCTCATTGCTCCTCCATGACTACCACAGCATCTGATCAGGATACAGCTTGGTCCAGGGTTATGGAGACCTTGGCATCATCTCTTCACAGGGTTTGAATTGCATCATTGGCACTGCATCATCTCTAAAGGCCTCGGGATGAGTATCTCGAGGTGAAAATTAGAAAATAATTAGCATAGCTACTGTTCATAGTGACGAAGATGCGAAAATAGAAACAAACATGTAAAGCATAATGAGAGTTTCTTACACAACGTCTGGTCCATTAAGACAGGAGAAGTGTGTCCTACAGGTGGTTTGTCAAGCCAGCTCACCTGCGTCGAACACGCTCATGCATCATACCGTTATGCAATGCATTGTGCTTATGCTTTACTGAAAGATAGGTCTTTAATAGAGTGTGTCTAAGCCTCAGGCATTATCAGGAAGGCTATTCCAGAGTTTAGGAGAAAGGTTTGACCTCATTTAGTGGATTTTGCTATTCTGGGTACTACCAGAAGCCCTGAGTTTTGAGATCTTAAAGAGCGGCTTAGATTGTAGCGAGACAGAAGGTTGGTTAGATTAACAGAAGCTAGATTATTTAAAGCTTTAAAGGTAAGACACAATATTTTGTAATCAATACAGAACTTAACAGGCAGCCAGTGTAAGGAGGATAAAATTGGGGAATATGGTCATATTTTCTAGACCTGGTAAGAACTCTGGCAGCTGCATTTTGCACTAACTGAAGTTTATTAATAGAGGATGTTGGGCAACCAGCAAACAGAGCAAAACAAACAGAACACAGAAGTAGAAATGCATGGGTACATGCAAGACATGCGCCGTGGATTACAGCGATCACTTGATGCAGAAGTATAATTCAGCCTTTAGAATCACTTTAGCCGGCAGCTAGCTTGCTGCAACTCTCACATGGTCGCCCACTGAAGCTAAGCAGAGCTACACCCGGTCAGTACCTGCATGGGAGACCACATGGGAAAGCTAGGTTGCTGTTGGAAGTGGTTTTAGTGAGGCCAGCAGGGGGCACCCAACCTGCGGTCTGTGTGGGTCCTAATGCCCCAGTATAGTGACGGGGACTCTATACTGCTCAGTGAGCGCCGTCTTTCGGATGAGACGTTAAAACCGAGGTCCTGACTCTCTGAGGTCATTAAAAATCCCAGGATGTCCCTCGAAAAGGAGCATTGTGGCCAAATCTGCCCATGGCCTCCTAACCCTCTCCATATCATAATTTGCTGATGTGTGGTGTGCGGTCTGGCGCAAAATGGCTGCCGTCGCGTCATCCAGGTGGATGTTGCACACTGGTGGTGGATGAGGAGATTCCCCCCTATGTGTAAAGCGCCTTGAGTGCCCAGAAAAGTGCTATATAATGTAAGGAATTATTATTATTATTTAGGGTGCGTAAATAGTGAATAAATTTTCAATTTTTAGATTTTTTTTCAAATCCCTTTAAAGTCACTATGAAATCAAAATGTACTCTTCTTCTTTTTATATGCATGCATTAGAGCTTAAACAATTTATCTGTGTGTTTCATTATTTTGTAAAAAATTATTTGCTTCCATAATCTCTTATCAAATACCATAACCTTCCCTGCTCCCTTGAAACAACATATCTTCATGTGGTCACATGGAATGCCTTTCAGGAGCGACAATCAGAGTGTGTCTGCTTTTGTTCTGCCTTTATCTATTGGTCAATCTTCCTTAATTTTCTTAGCGATTCTTATGTACAAAATCATGCACTGTCTTTGTTTTTTTTATTCTAATTTCAGAAGGGGGGGGGGCAAAGTATATTACACAATAAAAAATAAAATGTCAATTAAAAAATGTATGAATAATAGTTCCTTAAAAGCCTGAATGTCAGCACACACATAGTTTATTTGTACGGTAACATCATTGATAGGACATGACCCTTATTTACACAGTTTAGAGGAGAAATTTGCAATTCTGGATTTCTTAACAACCAGATTTTCAGGTCTCCAGTCTCTTTCATGGAAAGCTTCCTGTCATTGCTGCTTCTTTTTTTGTCTCTAGATTACAGCTGCATAATGTCTGTCATGAGACACACTTCCTCTTTTTTACACTACGGTAGCTGCTCGGAACTAGAGAAAACGTCTCTCTTTCTGTTGTCATTTAAACAGGAAACTCAGACCATTTCCAGACAGAAATGTTTGTGTTGTTTCAACTTTCTGCGTGCTGCTTGTTGTTTTTAATGGGTTTCTCAGAGGCAGTTATATCCTGCTTAAATGAGGACGGTCAGCCGGTTGACTGGTAGGTTTAAATCTATAGTTTACTGATTGTTGACATTGATCATACAGCAATGCACTATATATGCAATGGTGTTTATCAGCATTGTAACCATTCAATCTTCTAAAAGGTTTATTATGTACAAACTTCCCATTTACAAGATGGAGGTTAAGGGAAGCGGAGTAGACTACATGTATCTGGACCCATCCATCATGGATTTTCAGATAAGTAAATATACAGTCAACAGCAGTAATGGAGCTTTAGGAAGAACATTGACACAGCTCTACTCTGGCTATACAGTAAGCTCTATGAACATTATAATTATTACAATCTTCTACCATCTGTAAAATAAATAGCAGTTTTTATGGTTAATGAAATTGTTTATAAAATGGATAATATACATTTTAACAGGGCTCTTTGTTACTAAGGATTTTTCTTTAAAGTTTAACAGATAATTTAGTTTTGTTTTTGTTTCACTGAACTAAATGCACTACCTGACTAAAGTCTTGTCAACTTTCCAAGTTTTAGGAACAACAAATAATAACTTGATTTCTAGTTGATCATTTGAAGTGGCTTATATGAAAGGCAAATGACTCTAGATTACTCTTATATTACCAAAATAAAATATGACCATGGCTTGATTTTTAATTATTTAATTAGGACAGTAAGGTCTGACTTTGCTTAGACAAAAGTCTTGTCACTTAACAGAAATAATGTACAGTATAGAATATAAAGCCAAAGCGCAGTGGGAAAAGAATGAATACTGTGTATGACTCCCATGAGCTTGGACGACTGCATCCATACATCTCTGCAATGACTCAAATAACTTATTAATAGTCATCTGGAGTGGCAAAGAAAGCGTTCTTGCAGGACTCCCAGAGTTCATCAAGATTCTTTGGATTCATCTTCAGACCCATTTACCCCAGACATGCTCAATAATGTTCATGTCTGGTGACTGTGCTGACCAATCCTAGAGCACCTTGACCTTCTTTGCTTTCAAGAACTTTAATGTGGAGGCTGAAGTATGAGAAGGCGCACTATCCTGCTGAAGAATTTACCATCTCCTGTGGTTTGTAATGTAATGGGCAGCACAAATGTCTTGACAAGGCTTCTCGCATGCCCCCATACTTAATGTAACCCCAAACCATGATTTTTCCTTCACCAAACTTGACTGATGATTGGGAAGCAGTTCAACAGATCATTTATCTGTTCAGGATTTATTTATTATAGTTATTATGTGTTACAACTGGGATCAATGACAAGACTTGTCAGGTAGTGTAAATTTGGGCTTGAAACTTTGCAGAATCTGTTAAAAAAAAAATTATTTTAGAGAGTTCTGGGTATTTCAGATAAAAGATGTTTAGATACAGTAGTCAACATTTGAAGTGAATATAAAAAAAAATTGTTATTTTAAAACGGGTGTTGTTCAATAGTTCTAGGACAACTGTAATGTCAAATGTTGACCACTGTAGTTCAAGACAAAAACAGCTAATTTATTAAAATAACCCACTGCAAATCTTTGCATATCCCCTTGGTTTTTGAGTACTGTGTGTAATTACCTAATGATCTATGCATGTTTTTCTGCTTTGTGATGGTTGTTCATGAGTCTCTTGTTTGTTCTGAACAGTTAAACAGCTGCTGTTCTTGACAATAAATCCTATGTGTCCTGCTGATTGTACAGTTTTCAGGATATGATTGAGATACTTGGATCTCACAATCATACATTCACTTGTACAGTGAATGTATATGATAGTGAGATCCAACTTTGCAGAGGACTGAGGGACTCAAACACAGCTTACAGTAAATAAAAAAGATTCAAATGCTCACATTCACTATCTAAAACATCTTACTCAGGACAGTACTGTATTGACTCTCATTGATATTGTATGATCTCTTGTTTTGTTAGAATTCTTCACATTTTAACAGATTCTGTAAAGGGTATGCAAACTCTCAAGAACTGTACACTTTACTGCACTCATAGTATTGCACTTTTAACTTTTCAGTCCAACAGCTCAGTGTATATGCTTTACAACGATGCTCCACCAGAACTAAAGTACCCAAGCAAGTACGGACATACAAAAGGTACTATTATGTGTGTGGTATTTTGTATTTATTTACACTATGCATTTAAAAGATTGGGGCCTGTAATATTAGTTAATGTCTTATGCTTAAAATACACTCAAACTAAAACGATAATTTGATTATTTCTTAAATGATTGTTACAGATGTTCTGAAATGTTTACAACATTTTGTTAACATTTTCTTTTCAGTTTCCTGTAAAGCGAGTCTGTATTATGTAATAAATTAAGTAATTATTATTAATCTTAGCAATCTCCAGTTTAGAGGAAATCTGAATTTTACTTTAAATTCTCTTCAGTTCTGTCTGGGCCCTGGACTGTGTTGGAGGTATTGTTTTGTGTTTGTTTTGATTATCTCCATGTGTGCTTCTTGCAGGGGTTAAAGTAAAAAAAATCCTCTGCCTAAACCTTTTTTTTTTGGGGGGGGGGGGGGGGGGGGGGGGTTAAAAAATAATATTTTTTATTCGCTTAACTGATACCATTAATTGGTGACAAACGCACTCTTTCGGTTACCGGTTAATCGATTATTTAGAGCATCCCTAATTAAACCGCATGTGCAGGCTCAAATTTTTGTTTTTTTTCCCTCACGGCCGCACACCGGAGATCCAGTGTGGTGCCGGAATACTTTAAGCCCTGTTCTTGTCCCGGTTTCCTTTTCCTGCTTGTATTAGTGTTTTGATCCCCAGCACCTGTTTCAGTTTGATTATTTTGTGTATTAAAGTTTCTGTTTCCTTACTTCATTGTCCGGTCTAGTTTCCCTGATGTCCTCCTGCATGTCTCCTAGTTTATGTATGTAGTTCGAGTCCAGTCCCAGAGCACCTGCCAGTTATGGCTTCAGCTCCAGTACATGTTACAGGGCGACCCTGGATTGTATTTGTGGTTTTGCTATGATTCTCTCCATGTGTGAACCTTGTCCCAGTTTCTCCCTGGTGTTTATTGTATTGATTGAATCAGGCATGTCTTATGTTGTCCTTTGTCCTTGTTTCCTTGTTTTATGGTGTACTCACCCAAGCCAGTTCCAGTCCAGCTACTAGCCCTTTTGGCATCTCTTAAACTCCTCACCCCGCTTGGTCCAGTTTAGCTACTAGGCGTGTTGGTGCCTCCCAAGCTCCTCACCCTGCCGGTCCCAGTCTGGCTTCTAGCCCTGCCAGTTTCTGTCCAGCTCCTAGCCTGCTGGTGCCGTCCCAAGTTCCTCATCCCACCGGTCCCAGCTTGGCTCTCAGCCATACTGGTACACCCCATACTCCCCTTTTTTGTCATGACTCTGAACTGTTAGTGGTTGTGTTATGATTCTCTCAATATGTGTTTCTCCTCAGTGTTTGTTGTATTGATTAAATCAGGTGTGTCTTGTGTATTCTTTTGTTCCTTTGTACTTGTTTCTTAGTTGTAATAGTGTTCTCGCCCGGCCAGTTGCTGTCCAGCTACTACCTGTAGCCCTGTTGTCATCTCCCAAACTCCTCGCCTCGCTTGTCCCAGTCCAGCTACTAGGCCTGTCGGCACCGTCCAAGTTCCTTGCCCTGCTTGTCCCAGCCTCTTCCAGACTCTCAGCCATGTCAGTACATGTCGACCTCTTCTTTATATCAGGACCCTGCACTGTTTTTGTGGTTTTGTTATGATTCTCTTCATGTGTGATCCTTGTCCCAGTTTCTCTCTGGTGTTTATTGTATTGATTGAATCAGGTGTGTCTTGTTGTCCTTCGTCCGTGTTTCCTGCTTGTAGTAGTGTACTCACCCAGCCAGTTACAGTCCAGCTACTAGCTCTGTTGGAATCTCTTAAACTCCTCATCCCACTTGGCCCAGTTTAGCTACTAGGCCTGTTGGTGCCTTCCAACCTCCTTGCCATGCCAGTACACCCCATACCCCCCTTTGTTGTCATTACTCTGGACTGTGTTTGTGGTTGTGTTCTGATTCTCTCCATGTGTGTTTCTCTCTAGCGTTTATTGTATTGATTGAATCAAATGTGTCCTGTGTATTCTTTAATGTTCTCTCCTGGCCAGTTCCTGTCCAGCTACTAGCATTGTTTGAATCTCCCTCCTCGCTTGTCCAGCTACTAGGCCTGTCGGCACCATCCAAGTTCCTTGCCCTGCTTGTCCCAGCCTGACTCTCAGCCATGTCTGTACATGTCGCCCCCTCTTAATATCAGGACCCTGGACTGTATTTGTCCTTTGTCCTTGTTTCCTGCTTG
Organism: Danio aesculapii; assembly: GCF_903798145.1. Taxonomy (NCBI): domain Eukaryota; kingdom Metazoa; phylum Chordata; class Actinopteri; order Cypriniformes; family Danionidae; genus Danio; species Danio aesculapii. The sequence goes on from NC_079445.1 coordinate 12,354,582, forward strand.
TAGTAGTGTACTCACCCAGCTAGTGCCAGTTCAGCTACTAGCCCTGTTGGTATTTCTCCTCACCCTGCTTGGCTCAGTTAAGCTACTAGGCCTGTTGGCATCTCCCAAACTCCTCGCCCTGCTTGTCCCAATGCAGCTACTAGGCCTCTCAGCACCGTCCAAGTTCCTTGCACTCAGCCAGGCCGGAACTCTGGACTGTGTTTGTGGTTTTGTTTCGGCTTCTCTCCACATGTGTTTCTTGTCCCAGTTTCTCTCTACTGTTAATTGTATTGATTGAATCAGGTCTGTCTCATGTAATCCTTTGTTCCAGTGTCCTTATGTCCTATTTTAGTGGTGTTTCTCATCTTTCACACCCGATGTCCTATTGTGTGTCCCGTAGTTTATGTATGTAGCCAGAGTGTCACCATTAAATATATAAATCGTTTATTCATCATATCTTTGTTTTTTCTCTTAGTTCCCAGCAATACAAGTTATTTTTTAGTCCTGATCTTGCTTGGTCCACATGAGGAATTGCTTCATGAACAGTGTTAGTTACATTTAAAAGAAACGTATTACACTCTTGAGTCTCCCTTAAAATCATGGTATGCTATTTTTGCATTCTTTTCTTTGTTTTTTAAGAGTAAGGTAGGCATAAAAGTATTTTACCCAACACTGCTTGTGAATAAACATTCCTTGTAATAATGTATCAATGTGTCCTACTGAGGATTTATGAGTAATTGTACGGTCTTTTACATGTTTTCTGCAGGGGGGCTGATGTTTGACCAGGATCAGGGATTCTGGCTGACACACAGTGTTCCTCATTTTCCTCCATTCCCAGAGAGAAACTACAGCTACCCTCTCACAGGAAAATACTATGGACAGACTTTACTCTGCATTACCTTCAACTATACACAGTTTCCTCAAATATGTGAGCACATGGAATTCCAATGTTTTATGATACATTTGATTTAAGCTGTAATATAACTGTTCACAAGTATAAAATAAGTATTCTTTTGTCTTAACAGCATGGCAGTTAGCATATCTAAATCCACGTATGTATAATTGCTCTGTCCCTGTGGCATTTCGCCCAGATATTGGAGAAATGGCACAAATTTGTGATGGCAAGACACCTGCCATAAAAAACAGGAAGAGTTTACAAAAGCTGCAGTCAGTTCAAGGACAGACGTTTTACAGTTTTGCCAAATCACAGAACTATGTGGATGGTAAGAGCTCTTCAAATCTCCTAGTTCAAACTGTTGCAGTTCATTGACATTGCATTATGTCAAAGTACAAAACTGTGCTTAAGCAACTATTTACACTGATTATGTAGCCATGCGCAAGATTCAAGTTCAACTTTTGTTTTGTTTTTTTTTCACATACATTCATATAGCATTAAAAAAACTTGACTGCAGTGCACAAAAGACACCTCACTAATCCCATCATAATATATACACATCCATTTAACAGAAATATTAGCATTTAGCAAGATAGCCTATTTGCATTTAAATTAATTTGTTAAAGAGCTCATATTTTGCATTATAAAAGTTCATAGTTTGGTTTTGGTGGTCCCCAACAAGAGGCTGATGCAAACAAGGTCAAAAAACACTTTCATTGACTTATAATATGCATTTATTATACCTAATTGTCCTAAAGACTCCAAAATGATTTGCTCAGCAATTTATTCTTAACGAAAATTCCAAGTAATAACAACAACATACAGTATTAATCAACACACGGTAAAAGTTTTACTATTTTGACCATCACATACAATCTCATTGGAAGTGCATTCTGGTTTGGTGGGGCTCAAACCACCAGAAAGCAGTTTTCCATGTCTGTGAAGGAACAGCTGATGGTGGCCTAGCAATGACAGACGTCATGGGAACATGAGCTCAGAATCTTGTTTAAATTGGTTTAGGAAGTGGCACGTGACACATTTTTTTAGATGCAATATGTGAATAGTCCCATAAAGCGTTCAGACAATTCTGAAGAAGAGAACATTACATAATTACATTACATATTTGGAATCACCAATAAAATTAAACAACAACTGCAGACATCCTAAATTGGGAAAAGTAATTTCCAGGGGAGACAGAGAAAGGGAGGGAGATGCCAGAGGTTTGGGGGCGGGGGTGGTTGGGGATGTGCGCGATGTAGCTGAAGAGCGGGGGGATACTGGTTGTTGGAGGGTGTGCGCGACGTGTCTAAAGAGCAGGGGCGGAGGGGGGGAAGGGTTTGGGTGCACGACGTATCTGAAGAGTGGTGGGGGCTTGTGCGTGCAACATATCTGAGGAGGGCGGGGGGTGTGGGAGTTGCGCCCGACATACCTAAAGAACTGGGAGGGATGCGGTAGAGAGGAGAGAGCAACGTATTTAAAAACCAGGCGGGAGACACGCTTTTTCCAGGAGATTATCATTCGTTTGCAGGCATTCGGGAGCTTTTATGCATTTGTGGTAGACTGCTGGAACTTCCGGGAGACATGGAATGTCTGCAACTGCCTTATACGTTTCGTTTCTAAACGTTTAAATCAAACAAAATCTGCATTTTTTGCTAATGCGCATGCGCACTCGAAAAAAACGAGATCACAGCACCAACGTCATTTATGGCCATGTTATACATAATCATCCTCTGAATAATGCCTTGTCTAATCAGGGGCGTCGCTGGGGCATTTGTTTTCAAGTTTGTGGGTGTTTGAGTAGTTGCTGTCATGTAAGATGATTAGGATCATCTTAGGATGATTAGGATAGACTGTACCTCGAGTTTGTTTCAAACAGATTACAAAACATAAAAACTTTTGTTTTCAAGTGTAGTGGATTCATTTAAAACAGATTTCAAGCTTAATTTGGATATATTTCTCATGTCTGTGAAGCAAGTATTCACTGAGATTCCAGTGTTAGCTGACCTCAAAAACTGTCGTAAAAGCACACGTCTGGTCCGAGCTTCTCCCCCAGAGAAACATCAGTCTAAACATTAGCAGTTGATGAATGGCTCCTGTACTAGTAGGCAGAGCCGTTACACTTTTCTCCATTAAAAATAAACTAGTGACGTGTCTTGTGTAATCTATAGTCTTTGGTATAATCCAACACAGCAAAATGTTTGCTTTAAAATAAAATTTACCAATAACTTATGTCTGTACTGTAATTATGGTAGCTGTTTGACTACAAATTATGCAAATTATGCTAAAGAAACATAAACTTAAGAACAGTAATATTTATATATATTTACTTGAGGGTAAGTAAATCATGAGTAAACCTTCATTTTTGGGTGAACTAACCCTTTATATAACCCTTTATCTAGATAACTTTCTATCAAAATTTATTCCACTTCATCATTCAAATGATCAAAAGGTTGGAGACCATTGCCTTATATATTATAAAGATGGACTAAGACATCAAAACAGATTTAAAATGTAAGTTATTGTATTACTGTATTAATGAGATATCATTATTATAAGGATTGGTGGGTGGGAGGGAGGACAGAGCTCTTTTGTGTTCCACAGAAGCAAGGCATAAACATGGAAATGCATAAGATTATTTTTGGGAACACAGTTGTGGATATTTTAGTATAAATCAATAAAACAATATCCATACATGATTAAAAAGCCCCTATTATAAATTAAAAAGGTCATATTTTGGTTTCTGGGGTCTCCAAGACAGGCTGATATGCATGCAAGGTCAAAAAACACATTCATTGTCTCATAATATGCATTTATTTTTACCTAGTTATCCCAGAAACTTCCATATGTTTTGTTCAGCGATTCATTTGTTCCCAAACCCCTTCTTAGTGTGATGCTAATTCAGACCCATCTCCCGCCACCCTCCCGTTTTGTTATTATTTTTCCCAGAAAACTCCCGTAATTTCAACCATGACCATCACCTCCAACATCCCCACCCCCCGGTCCTCAGCATTTTGGTATGGTCTGTGAAACCCCTGTGTTGCCAACATTGGTATAGGATCCTATCGCTGCTGCGACCTGAAAGACACTTCATAGTAGTTACTAACACCACAATACATAGTACCTGGTTCTCAAAAGTGTTATTCAGACACCCCACCCCCGAACCTAACCCCCTCGGTCTCCTGGATTTTCAGGGATAAATGTTGGCAGGTATGTGTGTGAGCCCAATGCAGGAGTGCATTAAAGCAACTAGTTGAACACCAGCATATTGCTCTATTCTTAACCATAAGTAGAAACAGTGACACACATTCAGCATTAATGCACACAGTGGCAAAAGCCACACTATTTGGAAACTTGACCGCTGCATGTGTGTAGGAACAGCTGATAGTGGCCATAGCAACGACAAGCAGCAGTGGATCGCGAGCTCACAAACACATTTAAATCCGTAGAGAAAGCGTCACGCGTCACGTTTTCAATGTGGTTTTAGACGCGATATGAGATTATAAAGATTTAACCAGATACAGTACAAGCGGTTACAAGTAACAAAACACAATTAAATACATAATTCGCAAGCTAGAGAAAACAAGGCGGCAAACATTTCAGTCACACTTACTTACACTTGTGAAATAGAGGAAGAAACTGGTCCATGAACTGTGTACTGTAAAGTTCCTATCAAGCTCTGATAAAGTCCCATACATCAATAGTCTTTTCTGATACTTCCTTTAACAAACAGTCAACGAATCCGCCGTTGTAAGCGTGTAGATTGCTGAAGCACTCGTCAGAAAAATTACGGGAACACAGCACAAGGCTGGGGCTATAATGCTGAGGTAGTTTTGCAAAAATAAACCACAACCACTGACTCTTCACAGTTTCATCTTTGGGTAGGGAAAATAACACTTATTTCCCCTCACACTATACCAATAATATCCAGCTGAGCACAATGTCTTCGCGACATGATTTTAACTGGCATCTGCTACAGTGTTCTTCTTCTTCTTTGCTACTGTGTTTGTGGGCGGGGCCAGGGTGGTTAAATTTTCCTCAGTTTGCGTGTGCAACAAATGGGCGGGGCTTACATTCCATATCCACGTCATGCTGGCGCAACTAAAGACTCGTTATCAGGACGATTAATTTGAAACACGATGAGTCGACGCTTTTGTAGATGAATCAATAGTTTTAAACACTGTGCACTTTCAGATTTAAGCCTTAGCTGGATATTTCACTTTACTTAGAGCTGTTACACACTACATGGAAGGTCATTTTCAAAAACCCATAATAGGAGCTCTTTGAATAATATAAAATCTCTAATTCAATGCTGAACATTTTCTCTACAGATATTTACACAGGCTGGGTGGCTCAAGCACTGGGGACAGATCTTCTGGTGGAATCATGGCTTCACCAGGCACATCAACTCCCCTCTAACTGCTCACTTCCCTGGCACGTGATGAACATTAACACGGTCTGTCTACCCGGACCTCAGATGTTCAGAAGCTACGAGGATCATTCTAAGTGGTGTGTGTCTTATGCTTTTAAAGACCAATGGACATGTCTGGGGGACTTGAACAGAGATGGTGGTCAGGCTGGCAGAGGTGGAGGGTTAACATGTTGTCAAAACTCAGTTATTTATAAAGCTTTCCGTCAGGCCATGGCCAGTTATAAACACTGCTGAAAAAAAAACAGTTTAAAAACATGACAGTACAGATCTCAACATAAATGAGTAAAATTTTCAGCTTAGTCACTTTATTAATCATTGGTCGCCACAGTGGAATGAACCGCCAACTTATCCAGCATATGTTTTACCCTTCCAGCCGCAACCCAAAACTGGGAAACACCCATACACACTCATTCACACAAATACACCATGGCCAATTTTAGCTTAGTTAATTCACCTATAGCGCATGTCATTGCACTGTGGAGGAAACCGGAGCACCCGGAGGAAACCCACATGAACACGGGGAGAACATGCAAACTCAACGCAGAAATGCCAACTGACCCAGCCGGGGCTCAAACCAGCGAACTTCTTGCTGTGAGGCGATTGTGCTACCCACTGTGCCACCATGGCACCCTACACCCCATTTTGAAAATGAATATTTTAATCCATTTCTCAGTGAATATAGGCCATATATTTGGGTGAATTTGAACAAAACAGATTTATTAAACAAATATATTTATTAACTCATGTTCTGTTGGGGATGTTTTTATCCTCTCTGGGGTGATTTTGTGTCTTAATTTGGCCAAAACATTTTCTGGTTTCTAGCTAGCGGAGTGATTTTCTTATTTGTGATGGGTCTATGGGTCTAAATACGGCAGACTCCCGGGAAAAAACGGGAGTGTTGGTAGGTATGATCATTTATAAATTCAGCAGTTAAAGAGATGAAATTTTATTTTAATTTCATTTTTAGTTTTCATTTTATTTTTTTATTTAATATATTTCCCTTACATATAAATTAAGGTGTACTAATTTTGGACCATTATCATAAATTATTTTGTCAGATTAACTCCAGATTTTGCTTCAGTATTGACTAATATAACGTTCATGAACAAATATAATATTGTGAGGCTTCCTGTAGAAAATATTAAATTAAATGAGATATTTGTGAGGGGTGCACTCATATATATTGAACTCTGTATATAAGCCTGGTAATTTTTGTGATTGTTGTCTGTGAATAGCAAATACAAATCACAAGAATTAATACAATATTATTGTATTGCAGGATTTATTATCATTATATTAACCAACTTTTAACCTTCTTTTTAATTACCTTAGAAAGGTAGTTTTGCTAATATTAAACAAAATAAAAAGTTGATGTTTTGGATTTAATACACATATATACTTAATCAAATTATAATACCCTCTACACCAGTGGTCCCCAAAGTGGGGGTCGGGACCCCCTGGGGGGTCGCGGGACAATGACAATGGGTCGCTTGGTGATTTCCAAAACTCAAATAAATTTTATTAAACTATTTGAATTACCACATTTTATTCATAACTCAGAGACGATAATTAATAGTTGCGTTAAAGAAACAACAACAACAACAACAACATACAAATAAAAATAAGCCATCAGCCTTTAATTTTTAGATTAAAATGTAATAAAATTAATAAATGACAAAAAAAATCATTATACGGTTAATAGGCTATTGCATTTTTTTGTTGTCAATATGCTCATGCTTATATATGCCTATAGTTGTGTCTGCAACACTTATATATTTACAGTATAACCACCTAGAAAAATGAGGGTCGTGAGTCACTGACTTTGTTATTTTGGGGGTTGCGGGCTGAAAAGTTTGGGAATCCCTGCTCTACACTACCTGACAATTCTTGTCGTCTATCCAAGTTTTAGGAACAACAAATAATAACTTGACTTCTAGTTGATAATTTTGTCTCAGAAGTGGCTTATATGATTATCTAGATTATGCTTATTTTAGCAAAATAAAATATGATTATGCCTTGATTTTTCATTATTTAATTAGAATAGTAAGGGCTGACTTTGCTTAGACAAAATCTTGTCACTTAACAGAATTAATCTAGTTATTTTACGCATTTTAACAAGGACAGTTCAGTAAAAGCCAGCTGTTTGTTTTCTACAAACCTATAAACTATGCTGTGTGATGGAGCACTTTACTGTTGTACCTCAGTTGTTTAAGACATTAAAATAGACTCTACTAGGTTACTCCTAATAAAAAGTAGAAAACAGAACACTTACCATTAGTAAGTCTACTAGTTAATGTATAAGTCCATATATATAGCTATCCAGGTCAATAGAGGGAGTGCTATGAGTGAAGGGAAAAGAAAAACAAAAGAAACAGTCCAAGGGGAAAGAGAAAATCAGCAGAAGAGAAAGTAGTCATTAACAAGGTGAGGTGAAGAAAGAAAAAACATTCAACATTAAAAGAGAGAAATGTGTGTGAGATGATGTGTTGTTGACTCTTTGTTGGTACTATAAAATCCAACATTAGCGCTGTTGCCTTGCAGCAAGAAGGACCTGGGTTCAAGAGGCGAGGACTTCTGCCTGTCTGGACCAGAGTCGCCATATCCTCCATCACTTTTTCCCGTTTGCGTTACCTCTATAACACATGTGATTGCAATGATGAAAAAAGAAATATAGAAACAAACAGAAAAACAGATCAAATGATGCTTGCTAAGTTGCTGTCTAAAATCCTGCATGTAATACAAATAAAAAAGAAATATTATACACAAATCATTTTACTACCACAAATAGTTTCATACAAATCTTTTTCATCCAAAACCTCAAATATGACATCTATTTTATATGACACCAATGCACATTGAAAGAATTGAAAAAACACAAACACTTACATAATAATAACAATGATGATAATAATATTTCACATATGACTGTTATAATAGAGAAAGGAAACAAACTAAAGAATGACCTAATAATTACTCACTTTAATAATTGTCACTTCTATAAACAAACAAAAAACTAAAAGAATGATGCTATTAATGAAACTGTTAACACTATTAATGATAAAAACCTTAATGTTATATCGTTTCTATTGCTTATATAAACAAATGTAAGAGCTTTCCTTTAAACCACTTCAGCTCTGTTGCATGTTTTGCTTGTTTTAGTTTTTGTTTTGTTTGTGTTGTTTTTACAGAATTTGGCCTCATTCAATTCAGAAGAGTGCCCGGGTCACACACATTGGAGTAGATTGATAAATATGGTCTTCTTTTACAGAAAACCCTCCCAATTTTGAGATGCATGTAGGATATTGCATATTTTTTGTTCACTGCATTTTAAGGTTTTCTTTGCGTTTTCTACGATCTGTTTGGTCCATATTACCTCTGAAGATTTCATTTTATTCAACTAGGTGGCAGTAAAGTATTTTTTATCTTGTTTTGATCAAAATAAAAAGCTTCCATGACTTCTAAAAATCACAAGGTCATATTATTATTATTGTCATTTTTATTGCATATGAACACAAATACAACAAGAGAAATACAAATCACACAATATGCCAGCAGGACATATTATTACAAGTAGAGAATAAAATAAAATACAGCCAGAGTAATACAATTAAATTCAAATTAATAAAAAAAAATATGATGGTTCAGTTTACTTGTCAATCCTGAATTTACAGATAATATTAGATGTCTTGAGAGCTTTTTTTTATTTACATTTATATACTATAGTGATAATTGAATTCATCACAGGTATTGACATCAATGTTTTGGTATTGATATTTTAGCCTCACACCAGGACACAAATTATGTTGTGATAATTTGTTTGGTTTGGTTTGAGAAAATTAACAGTATTAATATGGAGATTTTGGTCACTCCACTCTTATAAGGTGTGTATAACTCCTTTTAACTGGGGCCCCAGACAGATTCAACTGTCAAAGTAATTAACAATGAAATATTGTTCATTGAATTATACAAATGTAAATGTTTATTATCTGGCCAAATCTGAAGGATAATGAGATTGTCTGACCTTTAGAGCCTTTTACTGTATTTACTGTATCAACACAAGGAAGACACAATTGTAATAAATTGGTATTTATTAACAAAAGAATAAACAAGGGTAACTAAAACTACTAAATGTACAATAAATGAAGTGCACAGGCATGAATCACGAAGACCATTAAGTTGAGGATTGTGATTGATAACTCTGGTATCTTTTCAAATGACAAGCTAAAGTCTGATATAAGGTAAACCATATTCTAAAATAACAACTAAGGTTGTTATGTAAAATAACAGAAAAAGTACTGGCAGCTCATTACACAGATTTTTTTACTGTAAATTAAAAACAGAAAACTTCTATTAATTGACAGTGTGCCCATGTAAAATAAATAAATAAATAAATCTGCTTTTAAGGTTTTTTTTTATTAATAACGGTTAGTTTCCCCATAGTAAAAAAGGACATTTTCTGTATTTTAACAGTATACAGTAAAAAATGATCCGATTCTGTGTTTTAAGGATATACAGTAAAAATGGACAGATTCTGTTATAATGGTACTGTATACCTACAATAAAAAATATCTATTTTACTCATTTGATGTCTTCCAGCAGAATAAAATGGCAAATGGCAATTATGTCTGTAAAAGCAGCTCATTGATTTTCCCCTGCAATTAAAAAACACACTTTATTTATGGTCTACCTATAGTAAAAACAAACATTTCTTGTATATATGTAGAGAAGCAGGAAAGAATTTGTGATCTGTACTTAGTGATTAAAAAAAACAACAACTTTGCAATAAAAACAGGTACTTTATTGAACACAAATCATTTGTAATTCCAGAAAACTAATACATATTAAAACAAGTATTGGCAAACAATTTCAAAGAAAATGGCCTTTACAATGTTACTTTTAGAGGACAAGTGTGCAGATTCAAATACTGTACATTTAAAGAAACTGCAAGATGGCAGGAACCGAACAATACGAAACGTCTTCAACAGTCAGCTACTAAAATTATATATTTAACAATAAAAAACTGAGGGAAAAAAAGAAAATAATGTTATTTTTAATATCCCATCCACATATTAAGCCAAAAATATATGGATATATAAGCCAACAGGGCTACAAAAAGAGGGTGAGGACACTGGAACTCAGGGGCAGGAACAGAGGGACGAAACGATACCAGCAGTCACTCTTCTAGTCCTGAGCACAACACAGATACACATAAGCAAACACAACGAACTGACATAGAGACATAGAAACGTAGCCCAGATATAGGCTCAGTAATGAACCTCAGCTGGTGATCAATCAAACAGCTGAGTGCCGTCATAACACGTGACCAAACAAATACACGTGGAAAAACAAACAACACAAACCCATGTGACAAAACAGATACTCCGGAAAGCGCACAAACCTGCAACCGTGACAATACCCCTCCTCTTAAGAGCACCTCCTGGTGCTCCCAGAAGAGCTTCCCTGGCGATTGAATTTATCGATAAGAGAGTGATCCAATATGTCCCTAGCCGGAACCCAACTTCTCTCCTCTGGACCGTAACCTTTCCAGTCCACCAAGTACTGAAATCCTCGCCCCCTCCGTCTTGAATCCAGAATGCGCTTAACCGAATACACGGTCTCCCCATCTACGAGACGCGGCGGGGGAGGGACCGGACTGGGCGGGTTAATGGCCGTATGAAAAACGGGCTTTAATTTGGAAACATGAAACACGGGATGTATTCTCCTGTACGCTGGAGGAAGTTTGAGGCGGACTGCCACCGGACTAATGATTTTGATGACAGTGAATGGGCCAATAAATTTAGGTGCAAGTTTATTACATACGGAACAGAAGGGAATATTCTTGGTTGAAAGCCACACTTTTTGACCGACGACGTAAACGGGAGGCTTAGACCGGTGGCGATCGGCTTTAGCCTTGGTGCGCGCACCCACTTGAAGGAGGGTCTGTCTGGCCCTGTTCCAAGTGCGTCGGCACCTCTGGACAAAGGCGTGAGCGGAGGGGACCGCGACTTCGGATTCCAGACTGGGAAAAACTGGTGGCTGGTAACCTAAACTACACTGAAACGGAGAAAGGCCCGTGGCTGACACTGGCAATGAGTTGTGTGCGTACTCCACCCATGGGAGCTGCTGACTCCAAGAGGTGGGATTCTGGGAAACCAAACAACGTAACATACGCTCGAGATCTTGGTTGGCCCTTTCAGTCTGTCCGTTACTCTGAGGATGGAAACCAGAAGAAAGACTTACAGACGCCCCCAATAAACGACAAAATTCTCTCCAAAATTTAGAGACAAACTGAGGCCCCCTGTCAGAAACCACGTCCGTCGGGAGGCCATGAATGCGAAAGACGTGATTTATGACAGCATCCGCTGTCTCTCTGGCTGAGGGTAATTTGGGCAGAGGGATAAAGTGAGTAGCCTTCGAGAACCGGTCCACCACGGTCAAAACAGCCGTATTGCCACCAGATGGCGGGAGACCTGTGACAAAATCTAGCGAAATGTGCGACCAGGGTCTCGAAGGCACTGACAGAGGATGAAGGAGTCCAGCGGGAGGTCGATTAGAAGTCTTAGAAACAGCACAAACGGAACAGGCCAAAACAAACTCACGTATGTCCCGTGCCATAGCTGGCCACCAGAATCGCTGTTTAAACAAAAATATAGTACGACTCACCCCAGGATGACAAGCCACTTTGGAGGAATGTCCCCATCGAATGACGTCAGACCGAATCTCCTCCGGCACAAACAAGCAGCTGGGTGGGCATCCGGCCGGGGCCGTTACCCCATCCAGGGCTGTGCGAACCCTGCTCTCGATCTCCCATGTCACCGCAGAAATACAAATCCTCTGAGGAACGATGGGCTCAAGAGACGTATTGCGCTCGGAAAAATCAAAAAGACGGGATAACGCATCGGGTTTGATGTTCTTAGAACCCGGTCGATAAGAGATGGTAAAGTCGAATCGTCCGAAAAATAATGCCCACCGAGCCTGCCTGGAGCTAAGTCGTTTGGCAGACTTGATGTATTCAAGGTTCTTATGGTCGGTCCAAACGATAAAGGGAACCCCCGAACCCCTCCAACCAATGACGCCACTCCTCCAAAGCGAGTTTGACAGCCAACAACTCCCTATTACCAATGTCGTAATTACGTTCTGCGGGAGATAATCGGTGTGAAAAAAACGCGCAAGGATGAATTCTGTCATCCGAGGATGCACGCTGGGACAGGATAGCGCCCACCCCCACCTCTGACGCGTCAACCTCCACCACAAACTGCCGGGAGGGATCAGGAGTCACCAGAATGGGGGCTGAAACAAAGCGGCCCTTTAATTTTGTGAATGCAGCCTGTGCTGCACTCGACCACCTGAAGGAAGTCTTGGAGGAGGTTAAGGACGTCAGAGGAGCGGCGAGCTGGCTGAAATTGCGAATAAAACGCCGGTAAAAATTGGCGAAGCCCAGAAATCTCTGCAGGGCCTTACGAGACTCCGGAATTGGCCAATTCACCACAGCCTGAATCTTCTCTGGATCCATGCGCACCCCCTCGACCGACACAATGTGTCCTAAAAAAGGAACAGACTGTGCATGAAACATGCATTTCTCCGCCTTGACAAAAAGCCCATTCTCTAGCAGCCTCTGAAGCACTCGCCTGACGTGCTGCACATGTTCCTGGAGAGAACGGGAAAAAATCAGAATGTCATCCAGGTAGACATAAATAAACTGATCTATCATATCTCGCAACACATCATTGACGAGTGCTTGGAAAACTGCGGGGGCGTTGGAAAGCCCAAAAGGGAGAACACAATATTCAAAATGACCCCTGGGGGTATTAAATGCAGTTTTCCATTCATGACCCTGCTTAATGCGAACCAAATGATATGCGTTGCGGAGATCTAATTTCGTGAAAAAAGATGCCCCTTGCAGACGCTCGAACGCTGAAGACATCAGCGGCAAAGGATATGTATTCTTCACCGTGATGTTGTTCAGCCCTCGATAATCTATGCAAGGACGAAGAGACCCATCTTTCTTTTTCACGAAAAAGAACCCCGCCCCCGCCGGTGAAGAAGAAGGGCGAATTATCTTAGCCGCTAGAGAATCAGAAATGTATTTCTCCATGGCCTCCCTCTCAGGAATAGAAAGAGAGTATAGTTTGCCTTTAGGCGGAGATGTACCTGGCAATAAATCTATAGCACAGTCATAGGGACGATGAGGAGGCAGAGAAGCAGCCCGAGACTTACTGAACACTCTCCTCAGGTCGAGGTACTCACTGGGCACGTTTGACAGGTCCATGCGCTCCTCCTGAAACACAGAACAAGACACAGCAGAACGAGCAGACGAAAGACAAGACTCATGACAGTTCTCACTCCACGAAAATATAGTATTAAGACCCCAGTTAATGTGAGGCTTATGGAGGATCAGCCAAGGATGACCTAAAACCACTGGTGTGTTAGCACAGTCTGTTAAAAAAAAAGATATATTTTCAACATGATTTCCGGACGTGATCATCTTTATGGGTTTAGTGGAGTGAGTGATAGTGGGAAGGGAAAGTCCGCTGAGGGCGCGTACTGCAATGGGTTGAGAAAGGGTGTTAACCGGAAGTTTAAAACTGAAAGCGAAACTGGAATCAATGAAATTCCCCTCTGCCCCGGAATCAACAAGGGCATGAGTGTTCTGGCTTCTGGAACCCCATGATAAAGTGACGGGCAACAAGGTAGCCGCCGCAGAGGGTTTATCCAGATTAATTTCACCCATCAGTAACCTCTTACCTACTGATGGGTGTTATCTTTTACTGGACAGGAAACCACACGATGTCCCGTGCCACCACAGTAAAGGCAGAGTCCCTCCTCTCTCCGTCGGCGCTTCTCCTGCACGGACAAGCGGGACCTGCCCACCTGCATCGGTTCCGGGTCAGCGCTTCCCACTTCCGGCGCCGCAGCCAAAACCGGAGGACCAGAGACCGGCTCCAAAAACCTGACTTGCTGCCTGCGATTCTCTCGGCGAAGCAATCGGGCGTCCACCCGAACCGCCAGATCCACTAACTCGTCCAAGGTCTTTGGAAGATCTGCAGTATAGATCTCGTCCTGAAGACGCTCGGATAGTCCATGCAGGAACATGTCCCACTGCGCCTCCTCGTTCCAGCCGCACTCAGCCGCCAAAGTCCGAAACTCAATAGAGTAGTCCGCCACGCTCCGATTTCCCTGACGGAGTTCAGCGAGGATTCGGGCGGCCTCTCTCCCGGAAGCGGCCCGATCAAACACCTTCTTAAGCTCTTTGGAGAACAGCTCGAAGGTAGAACAGCATGGCAGTTTCTGTTCCCAGGCTGTAGTTCCCCATTGAGCCGCCTTACCCGAAAGGAGAGTGATGACAAAGGCAACCTTAGCCTGCTCCGTGGAGAACAACAACGGTTGCAACGTGATGTACAACGAACACTTGGAGAGAAAGGACCGGCATAGGTGAGGCTCTCCGGAATAGCAGGTTGGAGGAGGAAGGCGAGGTTCAACAAGGCGATTAGTAGCCATTGGTGCTGGCAACACTACAGGGGCTGGTGCGGTCTCAGCTTGTGCTGCTCCTGTAACCAGCTGTTGGACCTGAGTGGTGAGCAAGGAGACCTGGCCGACCAGAGCCTGAATCGCCTGAGCGGTGGTAGCTAATGCCTCATCCTGCCGGTCAATCCTGGCGTTACTGAGCGAGACGAACTCAGAGATCTGGGATGCACTCGCTGGATCCATGACAAGGTCAGTTCGTTCTGTCATGTGTGAAATAAGAGTACAGAGATGGATCCAAATGCAAGTGAGATATTTAATGGTAACAGTGAAAAATAAGCCAACAGGGCTACAAAAAGAGGGTGAGGACACTGGAACTCAGGGGCAGGAACAGAGGGACGAAACGATACCAGCAGTCACTGTTCTAGTCCTGAGCACAACACAGATACACATAAGCAAACACAACAAACTGACATAGAGACATAGAAACGTAGCCCAGATATAGGCTCAGTAATGAACCTCAGCTGGTGATCAATCAAACAGCTGAGTGCCATCATAACACGTGACCAAACAAATACAAGTGGAAAAACAAACAACACAAACCCATGTGACAAAACAGATACTCCGGAAAGCGCACAAACCTGCAACCGTGACAGAATGTGCATTTGAAAATGCTCACACCAGCATGGAGTCCTTAGAATTTGTGTGTGGTATTTTTGAGATCTTTCTGGCAGGACATGATTGTACACATCTTTTTTTGGAGGGTATTCTGTTTAGCCAATCGCGGTGAGTGTTTAATCCACCAATAAAAACACTCCTTGCTGAACAAACTCAAGAAGATCCACCATTTAATTATTATTATTTTATATAAAATAAACTGTTTTAGCAGTATTATTAGACATTTGTCATTACAATAACATCATAGTAAAGTGTTTTAGGCAATTTTGTCTTGACAGATGTGAATAAATATTCAGACTCTCAGCATACTTAGGCATCTTAGCATGTCATCTGTTTTATTGTGCTGACCAGCTCTCATAGTCCGTGGTAAACCTGTCACATTGCACAGCATAGAGTAAATGAATTTGTAGTGACCAGTAGACTCGACTTCAGTGTAGGTGTTACGGGTCCCGGCAGTGGAACTCATAGGCAGATTAAAAGTGCCTGAATTATCAGGTGAAACAAAATCACATTGAGACTTCAGTGTCTTTCCCCAGGCGCAGCATAGTAGGATCTGTTTATTAACAGTCATATTATAGCAAACATGTCTTCACAAATCATGTACTGAAAATATATCCTCACAAATCATGTTTCAATTAATCAAACATTCAGTTTTGTTCTCTTTGTTTTTCTCTTTTTTTTACCACAATGAATTCTTCAAATACTTATACACTCTGTACTCTCTTATCATTAACACATATAAATATTATACCTTCTGTATATTTATCAGTATGATACAGAATACACTTTAAATTATTTTTCAACCATCTTTTTCCTTTTTCTTTCTCTGTAAATACTTTTGTTTATAAACATTTACCATAAAACTACTATACTCACAGAACAATCATGCGTCTGTTATTTGTATCATTTAAATTGTAACCGTTACACTTGACACCGATTCCCAATGTTACTCCCTAGTCTCATAAACTTTATTGACTTTATTCTACAATGCGGAAGTGCGCTCGTTTTTGCCATTGTTACGCCTATGGGAGAAATGACTAGAAAAATAAATGGCAAAAAACGATCAAACTACTCGCTCTACAAACAAGTGTTTGCATGACTATACATAAAAAGTAGAATAATATAATACGAAAAGATCAGTTTGCAACATCAAGCAGCAGAACGAGCTGTTTTTAACCTCTAAACATGAATGGAAGTGAATGAGACCAGAAGTTTCGAGCCAAAAAGATTGAAATGGCTGCGCCCGCTCATACACAGAGAACAAGGTGAATACATTTGCAAATATACAACCAATATATACAAATAATTCATTTTCTGTTCAATTATCACATACTGAGTAAAATACATATTATTTACTGGGGAGTCAGTTATGGTTATAACAAACATAACTCAAACCAACTGTCATTTTACCGGTACTTTCATCTGAATCACGCTACTCAATAAACAACTGTAATTAAGCTATTCACTTTAAAACACATAGGAAATGTGTACTCACATGTTTTACATGAATTATAATAAACACATTGACTTTTTTATAAAACATACCTGAATTATCAGGAGAAACAAAATTACATTGGGACTTCAGTGTCTTTCCCCAGGCGCAGCATAGTAGCATCTGTAGTAAACACAACGAGTATCCAAGTTACAATGAGCATTTTTGTGCCCGTCTGTCAAGACAAAATAGCTTAAAACACCTTTCTATGATGTTATTTTAATGACAAATGTCTAATAATACTGCTAAAACAGTTTATTTTATATAAAATAATAATAATTAAATGGTGGAGCTTCAGTGATTCAGTGATTCATAAACACATCCAAAACAATTCATTAATGCATGAGGAAAGTAATACAAGAACTTCAAATATACATAATTGTGTAAACACTTGAAATGTATTTATGTAAGATGCTGTATGTAAGATTTATGAAAGATATGTGTGAGCATTTGGGAAATATTTGTGCTTTTTACTTTTGAATTGATGAATTGTGTTTTAAATTGACAAATTGGATTTGAGGATTTATGAATTGTGCTGTGGATATATCAATTTTATGAATGCAAATGTATTATTTTTGAGACTGATCTGCTCCATAACTCTGTCTCACTCTATTGTCATTTCAAACCTGTCAGACTCACACTCTTCCACAGAAGACAAATGGAGATGTTTTTAAGAATGTTGGTAACTGAACAGTGGCAGCACCCATTTACTTGCATTGTACTGACACAAAAGCAAAGCAAGTGAATGGGTGCTGCCCCTGTTTGGTTATCAAGATTCTTCAAAATATGCTTATTTGTCTATTGTAAAAAGAAACAAAGTTATACAGGTTTAAGATATAAAGATAGTGAGTAAATTTTGAATTTTCATTGTTGGGTGAACAATCACAATCATTTTTCCAAATAAAGTGTAGATGCTTTTGCAAAAATACTTGGAAAATCATAGGTTGAAGAGAGAAGCAGTAAGATGAACAAAGTGTACCTTTAAATCTTCCGAGGATTCTGACAGTCATTCAGGTCTGACATGAATCGTGTGTGTGTGTGTGTGTGTGCGCGTGCGTGCGTGTGTGTGTGTGTGTGTGTGTGTGTGTATGTGTGAGAGAGAGAGAGCAAAAGAGAGAGAGAGAGAGAGCGTGTGCAAACTTCATAACGACATTGTGTGTGACTCATTGTTTCAGAAGGGCTTGAATTAAATCCAAAACAAATATATCAAAATAACCGTTGGGAAAGTTCTTACTGTAGTAAGGGAGATCTGCTTCATTCTTGTCTGTCACTGTGCTACTTTTGCGTGAGACGCAGCAGGTGAACCTACACCCATTATAGCAATAGTGAGCGAACTTTTTGGTTCTGACACGCATGTGGGAATGGTGGGTGGGGAGAACCAGCTCATTTGCATTAAAGGCACAGGCACCAAAAACAGCTACAAAGTCAAAACAGCTCAAATTTCCAACATACACAAAGGTAGAATAAATAATCTGATGGGTGTTTTGAGCTGAAAATTTACAGACACATTCTGGAGACACACAAGACTTATCTTAAATCTTGAAAAAGGGGTCAAATAGAGGCTCTTTACAGATACAGAAAGTGAGTGAAAATGTGCATGTTAGAAATGCTAAAGGTGTGTGTTTGCATGTGCATGTGTCAGCGTATGTGCATACATGAGTGAGTGTGTAAAAGCAATGAAACAAATATGCAACACATGCATACCCTTACCTATTACAAGAATACATGGGGAGCTTTGGGACATTAAGCTTGGCTCTGATAAAGCATCCTAGGAAATAGAACAAACAGGGTAAAAGGTCAATTTAGGAATGCTGGATACACACATAAGTCATTGAAATCATTTTTCTCTGTTAACTGTGATAATTAAAACATAACAAATTCAGATATTATGCTGTGCACTTACATCTTTGTTTAGAAGCAGCACCTTTGGGTCCTCTGCAAGGTACTCCATAAGGCCCTGGAGAAGTTTTAATGGGTTTGCAGTCACTCTGATTCCCTTGCTCATAAGAAACTCTGTGATGGCCTTGCCCTTCTCCCCAATTTCGTTCAGCAATTTAGTTTGAACAGGAAACCTCACCAATTTCTCTGTGTGATCTAGCAGATGGGTGGCTTCGAAGAGGTAAGGCCATTATTCTATGTCTTTAGTTACATTGTCTTCATTATTCAGAGTGATTCGCTGAGCATAGTCAGACATTAATCGTTTAATGTCACTCTCAGGAAGAGATTTTCCTTTAATTACTTCTTGCAGCCTTTTCTTTTTTCCTCATGGTTGCAGTAGTCATTCAGTGACTCTGGTTCCCACTGACTGCTGCCATAACGGTCAGATAATTTGGACTTTTTCTTCGGCCTCTCTACAGAGCATGCGTACAAAGCATACTGTCGTCTAACATTCTCAACTCGGTTCTCCATTTGCAAAACAAGGGAGGCAAAACCTTGACCCACAACATTTGTACCACATTTGTCCAGGAAGGAATCAGCGTGTTTCTCAACTAGTTGTGCAATCCGCTTCAATTTGCTTCTTCCTGGTCTGGTGTCAGTAGCCAATAAGGAGCCCCTATTATACATTAAAAAATGTCTCCAACAACCGTCTGATATGCATGCAAGGTCAAAAACACTTTCATTGTCTTCTAATACGCATTTATTCTCACTTAATTATCCCAACGACTCCCATATGATTCGTACATTGATTCATTTGTTCCCAAACTCCTCTTTAGCATGATGCTAGTCTGCGCTGATTGGTCCATTGACCCAGTCTATTGCGATTGGTTGACAGCGTTCAGCGTGAGACAGAGAAATGTCCATCACGGCTTATTAACAATTTTGAGGTAGTCAGAGAGCAGAGAGTATGTGTGAGCCCAATGCAGGAGTGCATTAAAGCAATGCAGTTAAACACCAGCACATTGCTCTTAACCACATGTGTCAGGGGCTCCGGCCCTCCAGGAACTGACTTTGACACCCCTGCTCTTAACCATCACACACATTCAGTATTAATCCACACAGTGGCAAAAACAACTATTTTGAAACCTGACCACCGTATGTGTGTAGGAACCATGGCAATGATAAACGGCAGTGAATCGCGAGCTCACAAACGCATTTAAAGCCGTAAACAAATCGGCACGTGTCTCGTTTTCAACATGGTTCAAGGTGCAAAATGAGAATATAAAGAGTTAACCAGATAAAGAACAAGCCGTGTGGAGCAGTTACAAGTAACAAAAATCTATTAAATGCATAATTTGCAAGCTAGAGAAAGCAAGGAAGCAAACATTTTAATCGCACTTAAGTTACTTAAACTTGTGAAATGGAGGCAGAAACTTATCCATGAACTGTGTACTGTAAAGTTCCTGTCAAGCTTTGACAAAGTCCCATACATCAATAGTCTTTTCTGATACTTCCTTTAACAAACAGCCGATGAATCCCCCGTTGTAAGCGTGTAGATTGCTGGAGCACTCATCAGAAAAATGACCAAAACAAGGCTGAGTCTATGGCCCAATCCCAATTTTATTTTTGGATTCAACCCCCGTCGAATTGTCATTGGCTGCAGGATCAGTCAATCAGCATTCTCTTCTGTGACGTGGCGGCTTCTGCATCCAATCTGAGTGGTTGCCGGGTTTTTAAAAAGACGATGAGTGGGACGCCAGACAGAGGCTTTTGCGTTACTGTTTTGTTCTTTGTTTTAATCTGCCTCCCGTAATTTCTTTTGTGTTTTTTTTTTTTTTTTTGGTACTTAATATTGCTTTGCCAAAAGTTGTCATTGCCATCCTGTTTATTTTCATTAATTTTCTTGTTATTCTTCATTTGAGATTATTTGCTGAAATTCTTTGTTTACCCCAGGGGGGATTTGGAGAGGTAGATGTCACGTGACGTACATCCTTACATCACCTATAGCAAACCTGTGTGTAGACACACCAGGTTTAGGAGTGAGCACTGGCTTTGTATATTTCTGTTTGGTTAAGTTTAGAGTAGGTAAGTTGGGGGTAAACGCAGAAGACTTGCTTTCGATTATTTTGTTTTCTGTTAGGTAAAAGGATTATACTGAGTTATTATAAATTGTATATAAATTTACCTTTTGTGTTATTGGTTGTTATTTATATTATTCTTCTTCATTATTACTATTTTCGTTTATCTTTGATCTTTGATTATTTTGTATAATAAATTATTCTTTTTTTGGCAGTATTTTGCTTGATGCATGGTTCTTTCTCTCCCATATTACACAAAACAATATAAATGTTATTTACTTCAGTCCCTAGTCTAACATCATGAAGTTGTAACATTTAATGGGGGCTCGTCCGAGATTCTTTAATCCCAAAACCGAGTATTGTGATCGTTTTTGTGTATGTTGGTGGAAGCTGACTGTGCTTTATTTGTGTAACATTGCACGTCCTTATGCAGGATAGCATGGTGGCGTTTTTTTCTCTTTTTTTGCTGGCTGTGCATTGTGGTAATGTTTAGCTTGCAGGATTTCATTGTTACTCATTCATTAGAGCAGATTGAATTATGCAGGAAGCAAAATTTATTTCTGATAGCGCTCAAACGTGATATAGTTCTCACTATGTAAAACTCAGCTGATGATGTGGACACTGGTGGTGTGTAAAGTTGTGTTGACGTGGCTGTGGAGCAACTCAGTAAGGGAGATACGGTGCCGCAGAGTGGTAAACCTGATGCTGAGGCGGAGTGTGAACTTGATGCTAAGGCCGGTTTGCCCTGCTTTGAGCCGTTCTCTCCCAGCTCTGTTGATTCTAGAGGGGATATGCGACTGAAGATCCGCCTGGCCCGTATGCAATATGATGCTCTAGAGACAGCTCAAGTATGTTAGGCTGAGTTGAACCTGCGTCAAGACAACTGTGCCTGCTGTGCAGCCGACTGCAAGTCAGCTGTCCGAGAGTGAGACTTCTCCACTGTTGGATTCATCCTCGACTGTGTTTGATGTGGGTAAGCATATTGCTTTAGTACCTCAATTTCCAGAGACAGAAGTAGATTCTTACTTTAGAACGTTTGAGCGGCTTGCTGTATCACTTCGTTGGCCCAAAGATGCCTGGTCTCTTCTGTTACAATGTAAACTATTTGGTAAAGCTCTGGAAGTTTGCTCAACTCTGTCTTTGGGGGAGAGTTTAAAATATGAAGTTGTTAAATTAGTCATACTTTGTGCATTTGAATTAGTTCCGGAAGCATATAGACAAAAATTTAGGGGACATAAAAAAAATTCTAACCACACATTTGTAGAGTGTGCACGAGAGAAAGGAGTTTTATTCGATAAGCGGTGCACCGCCAGAAAAGCCAATGATTTTAATTCGTTGAAAGAACCTATTTTGTTGGAAGAATTTAAAAGCTGCGACTTTGTCACATGCAGCAGTGTTAGCAGACGATTTGTGTAAACGCGCAAAAGTGTTTTTGCAAGTCCAAGTCCACATCAAGTCCTCCGAGTCCTCGAGAAACTTGTGTTTTTATTGCCATAAAATCAGACATGCAAAAGCGGACTGTGTGGTTTTAAAACGTAAACAGCAACCCCAAACTAAAAGTGTTGGAATTGTGCAGACTTTCAACTCTACTGTTGATATTTCTTGCGAAGAAAAAAATTATGACAGTTACCAACCTTTTGTTTTAAAAGGGCTAATTTCTTTGACTGGTAATTATGAAGATCAAAAAGAAATAAAAATGCTCAGAGATACAGGCGCGATGCAGTCATTTATTGTGGCAGATAAATTACAATTTTCTGATGAAACCTTTGTGGTTCAAGTTTCATTGTACAGGAAAAAGGATAAATCATTTCTACCTATTTTTAATTCTGTCGTTTCATCTGAATCAATTAAGGATAAGAAAGTTTTTTATTGACAATGGCCTGTTAATGAGAAAATGGTGTGCAAAATATGGATACAGACCTAGATTGGAATGTCATGTACCAAATTGTTATCCCTTCTCCTTATCGCTAGCATGTTTTGTTTTTAGCTCACAATCATCCACTTTCTGGTCATCTTGAAGTGACGAAAACGTACAAATTTTGCAGAGGTCTAAAAAGAGATGTGGTGAAATATTTTCATGCTTGTCACTCATGTCAACTGGCCGGGAAGCTGAATCAGGTTATTCCACCTGTGCCACTTGTGCCCATACCTGTAATCGGTGAGCCCTTTGAACATGTAATTGTAGATTGTGTTTGGCCTTTGCGTAAAAATAAATCGGGCAACCAACATTTGTTAACTATCATGTGCACTTCTACTAGATTTGCTGAGGCAATTCTGTTAAGAAAAATAACTGCTTCTGTTATTAGTAAAGCCCTTGTGCATTTTTTCTCTAGGTTTGGACAGCCTAAACTTGTACAGAGTGATCAGGGTATAAATTTTTTATCTAGACTTTTTGAACAAATTTTGCAGTCTTTGGGGATTACGCATAGTGTTTCAAGTCCATACCACCCAGAATCTCAGGGATGTTTAGAGCGATTTCACCAAACATTAAAGTCTATGTTTCTGAAATATTGTTTGGATACAGCTAAAGACTGGGATGAGGGAGTTCCTCTGGTTTTATTCGCTGTACGAGAGACTGTACAAGAATCTCTTGGTTTTAGCCCAGCCGAACTCGTGTTTGGACATCAAGTCCAAGGTCCGAGGTTTGAAAGACCAGATGTTGTCGTGTGATGCAAGTCAGAAGGAAAATGTACTTGATCGTGTGAGCACTTTCCGAAATCCTTTGCATGCCGCTTGCGCACTTCCTAAAGAGTCCCTCACTAAGAAGCAGAAGGTCATGAAGTGTAGGTATGACCATACTTTTTGCTCCTTTATGCCTGGAGATCAGATGCTCGTACTTTTGACAGTACTTGGATCTTCTTTGTCTGCTCATTTCCATGGTCCCTATGTAGTGAAAAAGAAAATGAGTGAAACTGATTACATGATTAAAACACCTGATAGAAAGTGCCAATCTCACGCATGTCACATAAATATGTTAAAAGCTTATCATACCAGGGAGACTGAAAAAAGCCTTAGAACAGACTGCAGGGCCAACTGTCTCCTCTGTTGCACACCTGCAACTTTTCAGCGGCTCTTTTATTTAGTATTGCCAGGTGTGCTAAACTGTAATACCTACCTTGATGACCGTATTATATATTCTGCAAATTTGACCGTTCACGTGTGTGTTGAGAACAGTTTCTGAACGTCTCGCTAGTGCCAATTTAACCCTTAATTTGGCCAAGTGTAAATTTTGCCAAGCTACGGTCATTTATCTTAGTAATGAAGTGAGGCAGGGACAAGTGCAATCGGTAGAGGCCAAAGTTATATAAATCGCAGTTTTTGCAGGAATTTTTCTACTGTTGACAGTCCCCTTACTGCATTGCTTAGCCCGTCCAAATCTTTTGATTGTTCTAGTAAATGTCAGTATGCATTTGACTGTGTAAAGTCCCTTCTGTGTAATACCCTGTGTAATACTTCTGTGCTTTTGGCTCCAGATTTTTCTCAGATTTTCAAACTTGAATTTGATGCGAGTGCGTTTGGTGCTGGAGTGGTTCTCCTTCAGGAGGATAAAAATAGTGTGGATCATCAGGTTAGTTATTTCTCACGCAAATTTAATAAACACCAGAGAAATTATTCTACGATCAAAAAGGAAACACTTGCATTGTTGTTTGCTTTACAGCAGTTTGAAGTATACATTGGTTCCAGCAATCTGCCTGTCACTGTATTTACTGATCATAACCCTCTTGTTTTTTTTGTCCCGAATGTATAACCAAAATCAGCGTTTGATGAGGTGATCTCTAACAGTCCAAAACTATAACTTGGAAATTAGGCACAAAAAGGGGTCTGAAAATGTGCTGGCTGATGATCTTTTGAGAGTCTAGAGATGTTACAAAACTAGTTTGCTCTTGAGTGTGGGAGTGTTACACTCCGAGGATTTTGCGTATGTGTCTCTCTCGCTCTTTCTCTCTTGCGCACACACGCACCTGTTCTCTCTGTCTCTCTTTTCTCTCTTTTTAGGTTTTACAGGTTCAATCCCCGTCGAATTGTTATTGGCTGCAGGCTCAGTCAATCATCATTATCTTCGGTGACATGGCAGCTTCTGCGGCCAGTCTGAGTGGTCACCAGGTTTTTAAAAAGACGACGAGTGGGACGCCAGACAGAGGCTTTTGCGGTCCTGTTTTGTTCTTTGTTTTAATCTGCCTCTCATTATATCTTTTGTGGGTTTTTTTTGGTCCTTAATATTCCTTTGCCAAAAGTTGTTATTGTCATCCTGTTTATTTTCATTAATTTTCTTGTTATTCCTAATTTGAGAGTATTTGCTGAAATTCTTTGTTTTCCCCAGGGGGGATTTGAAGAGGTAGATGTCATGCCTTACATCACCTATAGCGAACCTGTGTATAGATACAGCAGGTTTAAGTTAGTGCTGGCTTTGTATTTTTCTGTTTGGTTACGTTTAGAGTGGGTAAGTTAGGGCGTGTAAACGCAGAAGACATGCTTTATTTTGTTTTCAGTTAGGTAAAAGGATTATACTGAGTTAGTTTGATTGTTGGTTTTGTTATTTTCTTTCTTTTCAGCGCCACTTTTGTCCTCTTCCCCTGCGGCGTTTATTGTTTTTTGGATTAGTTTGTTATTATAAATTGTATATAAATTTACCTTTTGGGTTATTGGTTGTTATTTATATTATTTTTCTTCATTATTACTATTTTCGTTTATCTTTGATTTTTGTATAATAAATTATTCTCTTTTTGGCTGTATTTTGCTTGATGCATGGTTCTTCTTCTCCTATATTACACAAAACTGTCACAATATAAACGTTATTTACTTCAGTTCCTAGTCTAACATCATGAAGTCGTAACAGCATATATTATGTTATCATAATGATCTAATGTGGCAATAAGATCGAAACTGTACTGTGCATTTACACAGTGTAAAAAGCCCATTCCCAGCCACTTTTCTGACAGGGTATTTGAGTGTCATCGAGTGTCAGAATATTGTGGGACTGCTGTACAGGAGTTATTATTAAAGATTATAGATGATGAAATTTTGCAGTTTTTATTTTAGCAGTTTTTTTTTTTAAAGCATGATGGTAAAACATGAACACGGTTATGAATATATTAAAACATGTGCTTGTTTGTTCTAAAAATTTGTAATAATGACAAAAAACTAATTTGTGTATCTCCTTACTTCCGTGTGCAGCTGTGGCTGATGTATTTTAGGAAATTTTCTTACCCCTTGGTTTCGAGTGTGGCCCTGAAAAATCTTCATTCGAAAGGGTATCTACCCCTTGCCCTTAGCCCTACACCTTCAAGCTAAAGAGAATTGGGACACCCCTACCCCTTCACGGAATTGCACAAAACGAGGGGTAGGGTAAGGGGAAGGGCTAAGGGGTAGAATTGGGATTGGGCCTATAATGCCCACTGACTCTTCACAGCCTGATCTTTGGGTAGGGAAAAAATCACTAACATTCCCTCACACTTCAGAACACAGCGTCTTCACGACATGATTCAACCAGGATCTGCTACAGTGTTTGTCTTCTTTTTTTTTGTACAGTGTTTGTGGGTTGGGCCGAGGGTTTCAATTTTACAGGGTGCGCGTGCAACAAATGGGGGGGCTTAAGTTCCATATTGACGTCGCGCTGACACGGCTAAAGACTCGTTACCCCCACGATTCATTTGAACCACTCTGAGTCAACTATTTTTTTAGATGAATCACTGGTTTTAAACAAAGCAAACTTTCAGATTTAAGCCTTGCTGGATATTTCACTTTACTTAGAGCTGTGTTACACACTGCATGGAAGGTCATTTTCAAAAACCCATAATAGGGGCTCTTTAAGTCTTCAATGATGATCCTGATCATATACGTCTTCTGTCTTTTGGTAGTGGTCTCTTCTCCTCCTTTAGTACATTCATTAACTTAACTGGGAACTTATGCCATGGGATTTGAAACTTCTGTGAAGTCACAGTTGGTGATATAGTTGGTGTTACAGATGGTGTTACAACTGGTGTCACATGTTCAGTACAGCTAGAATTTTTGGAAGCCATGACTCACTCACAGTGCTTCGAGATGCTAAGTAAAAAAAACAACAATAAAAATACAATTGTCACAAATAAATATAGAAAGGTTAAAACATGAATGGAAAAGTATTTGTTAGATGTAACTTTTGCATAGAGAGAAATGAGTGCTGAGTAGAACATTTACATTTACATTTACATTTAGTCATTTAGCAGACGCTTTTATTCAAAGCGACTTACAAATGAGGACAAGGAAGCAATTTACACAACTATAAGAGCAGCAGTGAACAAGCGCTATAGACAAGTTTCAGGTGTGTAAAAGTCTAAGAGGCAAAACAGTAGAAATTTTTTTTTTTTTTTTTTTTTTTTTTTTGAGAAAGAGAGAGAGAGAGAGAGGGCACAGTTAGTGGTATAGCCAGAGAGGCAATTGCAGATTAGGAAGGAAAGTGGAGACTAAACAGTTGCGTTTTTAGTCGTTTCTTGAAGACAGCAAGTGACTCGGCTGTTCTGATGTAGTTAGGGAGTTCATTCCACCAACTGGGCAGATTGAATGTGAGAGTTCGGGAAAGTGATTTCTTCCCTCTTTGGGATGGAACAACGAGGCGACGTTCATTCACAGAACGCAAGTTTCTGGAGGGCACATATATCTGCAGAAGTGAGAGCAGATACGAAGGAGCAAAGCCAGAGGTCACTTTGTAAGCAAACATCAGAGCTTTGAATTTGATGCGGGCAGCAACTGGCAGCCAGTGCAAACGGGTGAGTAGCGGAGTGACATGTGCTCTTTTGGGTTCATCAAAGACCACTCGTGCTGCTGCGTTCTGAAGCAGCTGAAGAGGTTTGATAGAACTAGCTGGTAGCCCGGCTAGCAGAGAGTTGCAATAGTCCAGTTTGGAGAGGACAAGAGCTTGAACAATGAGTTGAGCTGTATGTTCAGATAGGAAGGGTCGGACCTTTCTGATGTTGTAGAGTGCGAATCTGCAAGATCGAGCAGTTCTAGAAATGTGGTCAGAGAAGTTCAGTTGGTCATCAATCGTAACTCCAAGGCTTTTTACCATTTTGGATGCAGTGATGGTTGCTAGAATTGGTCTTGAGTAAGGATATAACGATTCACTGTGAGCCGGTTGAAAATCGATTCAAAACGGTAGAAATATTAAACAAATCGCAATACATTTTTTTAACTGAGGGGGTGCTGTGTTTACAGGCACAAACTCGATTTACCCGCACATCAGCAGCAAGCAAGAGGTGGGGCGACAGACTAAAATGACAGTGGTGAAGTTCGCTAGACAAAACAACCTGTGTGCAAATATTGCAAAAAGACATTTACTTTGTGATTGTCGCAGTGTTCTATTAACCGGTGTCCACTAGATGGAGGTGTTCCGTGATCTGCTATTCTTTTGGAGTGTTGAACAGGTTTGGTGTTTTGCCGTGATTACGTTTAGACCAGGTGCGGAGTGTCACCTGTGATGTGCATTTGTGCATAAAGACCAAGAGAACAGGACTGCGGGCATTCATACCTCCCTCTTCAGCTTTGTTTTTTTTTTAAGTTTTCCTTTCTTTATATTTTTGTATCATTTCACTAAATTTTTTTATTAAATATATTTAAGTTGATTTAATTTTCTGGTTTGGATCTTTATTTGGTTTTGTTACTTCATTCTTGAGCCAGGAGGTTGTAACAACAAAAACTATCAGTACAGTGAAAAACTACTGTCAGACGTCTATACCAAGCGGCAACCTCCCGCTCTCCCTCGAGAAGCCAATACGGAAGTAACTGAAACTGCAATTCATCAAAATTCCGCTGGTCCTGGCTCCATAATAGAGCAAATTGTAATTGAGCGCACTGTTAGAATGGCCAACTTAACAGCAGAAAAAAAGGTGTTTACAGCCTGGTACAAAGAACGATTTTGGTTCATATAGCTATTATTACCCTCCATGACAACTGTGAGGGGGGTGAATTTTTTATAACTCATCCGTTTCCTTTATATTAGGTTATATTAAGTTTGCATAATTAAGGGCGTGGCCACTTGAGTGACAGCTAGGTCTCGCTGGTCGCCGCCACTTCACCTCAGCTGAATCCGGCAGATTAGTCACTGATCTCGGCATATTCATCGTATTTTTGTTTTGTTTTATGTGGCTTTACACAGTCAGCTGCCTTTTGCACTTATTTCTTACAATTATCAGATGATAAGGGATGCTGTGTGCACTTAATTGTGCTCACAAACCATTCATGTGGCCTCGTTTCATGTGAGTAAAGTTATATACTTGTATACCATCTCTATAAATGTATTTGTTTTATTTAAGATCATTTATCATTAATATTTTTCTTTAGACCCGTAAAGCACTCCAGAATTTGACAGATTGATTAGCTGTAGACTCTAGAACAGTTATCTGAAGTGTTGTCATACAGTGTTATGCTGGAGTTCATCAATAGTTACTTGCATAACACACACTATATTTAAAGTGTTTGGAAGTAATTCGCGTTTTCCTCCTGTAGAAAAACGTCATAAGAGCAATGTTTAGTGGCTCAATGTGTTACTACAGTGTTTTTAAAAGTCTAAACACTTTATTGATATAGTGTACTGCCAAGCACATGTGGTCTGAATACAAACGAGTCGCAGGTAATAAAGTATCAAGCGTTTCTCCCAAAGTAAAGTCTGTCTGCCAGGTCTAAGCAAAGTGCCAGCAGGTGTCTGTAGCTCCGCTCACTCTCCTCCTCTTTGCCCTTGTTTGGTATCCCGCCGTGGGTGTGATGACGCGCGAACAAAATGGCACCTACTTGTAGCTTCTTTTTTTTATTATTATTTTTTTTTATTAATAACAACAAATAAGAATTATACAGTACTATACACAATTAAAAAAAACATGCCAGAGTGTAAATATATATATATATATATATATATATATATATATATATATATATATATATATATATATATATATATATATATATATATATATATATTCAGTAATTGAAAATCTTATATTCTTTAAGAATTTTACATGTCTTCTTTGCTTTTTTATTAGCAATGTTCTTCAAACGTGTGCAGTAGTCCTTAGTCTCTTAAAGGAAATGAACAAAATTTGGCTTTGATCCAGACGATTTTTTTTTTATGTATATGAAACTTTCCCATAATAATAAAAAGTTGTACTAGAAAGGTAAATTTTTTGCATGGATTGACATAATAAATGCAAATATCAAATTTTTGTAACTTGAATACAATATTTGTTTTCCTTCTAAGAAAATTTTCTGTATATACAATCACAAAACATGTGGACAATAGATTCCTTTTCCATGTAACAAAAATCACAGGAATAATCAATTTCCAAATTAAATCTCTCTGAAACCTCTTTAGCTGGGTATATACAATGTAAAATTTTAAATGTAACTTCTTTTACTTTGTTATTTATACAATATGTTTCATAAGAATGCCAAGCTTTTTTCCAATTTATATTTATGAATATATTGGTCCATTTTAAATCATTATATATAACTGTATCATCTGTTAAAATATTTCTAATATATTTATTAGTATAGCTTTGTTTAATAATATCAATATCTCCTAAAAAAAAAAATTCTTTAACATATTTTCCTTCTAAAGATTTATTTCCATACGCTCTTATAAAATGAAGAACCTGCTGAGATATGGCATCAAATACAATAGCATACTTTTTTGGAGTAACTGGAAAACCAAATTTATCTAAAAATTCACTGTAAGACAATAAGTTTCCATTTAAATTTAGAAGTTGTCTAACTAATATAATGTCATTTTCATACCATTTTTGGAAGAAGAGAGATTTCTTTTTATATTGAATACATCTATTATTCCAAATAATATACTTGTTTGGGGAAAAATTGTGCTTAAATGCCAGCCTCCAGGGCAATAAAGCTTGTTTGTGAAATTTAGCTAATTTCACTGGAAGTTTGTCAATTTTAAAATCACAACTCAACAGAAATTCTATACCTCCCATCATGTCAAATATGTGTTTTGGAAAAGTATACCACATACTGTTCTTTTCTTTTATGAATTTAATTAACCAATTAATTTTGAATGTATTGTTTAAAGTTTCAAAACTTTAAACACAGATAACCCACCATTGCATTTTTGTTTACACATAATTTCCTTTTTTAAATAATGATGTCTATTTCTCCATAAAAAATTAAATAGTATTTTGTCTAATTCTTTATATACATTTGATGGCATCTCTAAAGCTAAAGACACATAGACAGATCTTAATATCCCTTCTGCTTTGGATAGTAAAACCCTACCATTCAGGGATAAATCTCTTTGAAGCCAGATATTGAATCTAGTCTTAGTTTTATTCATTATGGGTTGAAAATTAAGCTTATTGCGTTCATTTTCTTCTTTATGAATGATAACCCCTAAATATGTAACTGTATGTTTAATAGGGATACTATGTAATTCTGTCAAATTGCATGTTTTAATTGGAAAAACACAGATTTATTAATATTCATTTTAAGACCTGAAACTAAGGAAAATTCTTTTACACAGTTAACTGCTTTTAATATTTCTAAATTATTTTTAAGAAAAATAGTAGTATCATCTGCTAGTTGGGACAATTTAAATTCTTTTTCAAATACGCGTATACCTTCAAAATCTTTTTTTATATACAGGGCCATAATTTGTGTAACTAAAAAAAACAAAAATGGAGGTAAAGGGCTACCCTGTTGTATATGTATACCTCGATTAATCTCAAATCTACCACTTGTACCTGCAGATAATTTAACTGAGCTATTGCATCCATTGTAGATAGTTCTCTTGTAGCTTCTTTTGCAGTGTTCAGAAACCTATGGGTGACATCACGGATGCTACGTCCATATATTTTACAGTCTATGGTCTATACGCAAAAAAAACTTTTAATAAGCCAAACCACGCAGACCGGATGATTTGCAGCTCCGCTTGCTCTGACGAGAGCTACAGAGATCACACTGTGCATCAGTGTTTTCATAGCGAAAGTGTGAAGATGTTTCTCAGATTGAAAGAGAAAATTGTTCTGTTTCAGAGCTAAGTTTTAGATTATTTTTACCTTCTTTTCAAATTAGTTCATGCATATCTTAATCATTTGCTTATTATTATTATTAATATTATTATTATTATTATATATTAAAAAATGCTCAAGATTATCAAGATTATTAAGTGTATCACAGATACTTATTAATTATACAAGTAATATTAATTATTCACCTTCATAATCATGTTCAACTCCTGTCTCTATCTTACTATATGAGTCCTTTTATAATCAGTATTTTATGCCAGTAGCCAGTCGCCTGGATCAGAGGGCGGATTGATCACCTCTGATATTATTGTCCAAAAAATTACAGCATTTAGGAAATAAATGAAAGGGCTTTTCGCCTAAAATTTGGATCAAATAATTTTGTTTAAAAATCATGCCTAAATCGTGAATCGTTTCCAATCGTGATTTAGGTGAATCGTTACATCCCTAGTCTCGAGAGACATTTAGAGTCCTTACATACCTGAGCAGAATGATGCACTGATCAATCATCTGGACTTTATTGGTGGCAAAATCCCATCCAAGTCTGCTGCTGTTAGAGATGTGCAGTCATCAACATTTGTAACTCTCAGCTTCATCAACTTTGTGATAACAGTTTCCAGTTGCTGTTCTTCTAGTGACGGCAGTGTGCTTCTGATCTTCTACCTTACATGCTCCATAGTGGACTGTGCTTTAGAGCAACCAGCAGTCTGCCGCCCTTATGGTACTGTCTAAGTGGAATGTAGTCGAGAAACTCATCAAGTCTTTTGCAAATAACAGTAAAAGCATCATTATACTTTATAAACACCAAGATCTGGATTAAGACATGCTCTTTTCTGTCTGAGAACAAGAAGCACCATATTTTGTTCTTTGACTTCAATGCACATATTCAGTCCAAGAATAAGCTCTCCAACTTCACAGCTTAAAATGACAAGCAATCATTAGCATAACATGTACCTCGTACAGTAATTTTGTCTGTTCCTATCGCATTTGATGATGAGAGCTTGCCTTGTTTCTTTGTACTCCTCAATAAGGAGCTTCATGTAGGCAACCTGTGTTTCAAACACTGTGGGAACACAAACTAGCTCAACCACCTGCCTAAGCAGCAGTATGACTTGCCAGACATCATCCTTAGGACTTCTTACTCTGTCATGTAGCAAGACTGGTAGAAAGCGAAGTAGCAACCAGTTTTGGGCAGCATGCCCTCCAAGTTTTGTCCCTTTAACTGACAGAATATTAACTTTGTTCTGAGTCTCTCCTGTAAATAAAATAAATCTGCTGTTAAGGTTGTCATAGCAAAACCACTTCCTTTTTTTAACTAGAAACTGCAAGTAGATTGCCAACTCATAGTGAACTACACCCTCAAATAAATCATGGGCTAGGCAGGGTTTAAGTCCTGGTGCTCCACACACCAGGTGAGTTTATTTAAAACACTGTTGGACTTCACACCATTGTGCATCCGCATATCAGGGTTATTTGTAAATCCAGCAATGACTCACTGTAACTTGCTAATGTGTTTCCAGAGGCTGTAGAAACAAAAAAGATTTTTTTGAAAATCCCCTTTTCTAATGTGACAGAACCTGCAAAAATGTTCTGTAGAACTAAAGTTTTTGGTAAATCCCCCAAGATAGGGGGACCCAAGGTTGTCTCCGATAACACATGCAATGCTTCCTTTGAAGGTTTTCCCTTCAACACAAATGGCTTTTGACTCCAGGTCAAGTCTGTCATCAAATTCTCTAAAACTCTTTCAGGTCCATTCAGCTTACAATCTTTCTCCAAACAAAGTAGTGCATAAACATTGCCTAAAGTGTAATACACAGCAAGAACCTTGTGTTTTTTCCTGGCGAACCCCAGAGGGTTTGCAACTTTAAAACTATCTTGAAACAATATAATCTGAAGCGCTTGTGGATCAGATGCAAACAATGAATTGGATTTTAAGACGCACGCTTCCCTAATATCATAAAGCATGTTCTTTTCTGCATGAATAGGATTTAGAACTTGATGCTGTAAGTTTTTGTGTTTTAAGAAAGCTTTTAAGCTTTCTAAATAGGGAACATAATGAAACTGTTTCATCATGCCTTTGTCATTACGACCTAAAGTTATTTGTACTGACTCTACCAAGCTGAACTCTGTCTTGTATTGGTGAAGTCTCTTATAATGGGTGGTTAAGGTGCCACCAGTTACATTAAGTGTGCTCTGCATAGGGCTCTGCTCATATACAGATGTGGCTACTAAGAACACGCATTTCTTCACATGCAGTTTTGCAATTTGTCAAGCGCAGTGCTGCAGCAGCAAAGGCCGCCTTTTCAATAAAAAAAAAAACACTTTTGTGCTTTACGCAATATCCACCAGGTGGCACAAGGAACAACCGCTTGAAAGAAAAAACAGCTCTTATGTTTCTCTTTTAAATTTAATGGTGTTGCATAAATCATAAAGTAATTTTATTTTAATAAGGGATGTTTCTTTGCTGCGTCCTCCTTGATGTTTCAATAACACAGAATAATCTTTACACCACATTAAAGACACAGCAGCTAGTAACTTTCAGTTGCCGAGAGTTTTTGTCAAGTTTAAATGGTGTGTTTGTGCATGAATGTGCACATTTAGATGCATGTATATGTGTGTGAGAGACCGGGCAAAACAGCGCTCGATTCACAGTTCCATTGAAAGTATGAATATAACAGAAAGACATAAAACTTGTAGGCTCAACACAATAGTGTCATATTAGATCAAGATAAAATAGCCTACGCTATATTGAAATCATTTAAAGAATTATAAATATCGAATATAATAAAATCACGTTAAATAAATAAACCAATATAAAACAAACAAAATCTATAACAATTTGGGTATATGCAATACAAATAAAATAAACTTTTAAGCCATTTTAAACTTTCATTTTACAAAGGCCTATCTGAAAAAAAGATTTTAGACATTTTTTAAAAACAATAACAGAGGAGTTTTGAAATATTTTTTTAATTAAGTATTTGGATAACATGATATTAATCATATCGTGCAAAATGAGCATTTTTGGGGTCAGTGAAACCATCAGAAACAACCTTATTTTCTGTCATCCAGTCCTGCAGCGCTGCTTTACAAAAGTATTGGGGAAAACTGCATGAAAAAAAGGTTCTTTGTCCTTGTAAGGTCCAGCCAGTTAGTCCAACGACGGTGTCTACTGGTGGACGAAGGTTCACTGCATGTTCGGCCTTTCCAGTGTACAATGTTGATTTACTTTGAATTTAACTCATATCTGACTGCAATTTTTGTATCAGGTGGTTTAGAATATTTATATATTCTCGTTTTATCTGACTCCAATTATAAAACATTGATAAGATTATTTAATTTCTTTTTATATTACTTTAGATTATGATTTAATATTCTCTTAGATTTGTTACTGTATGTTATTCTCGTTCATTCAGATTCCTATAACATTCTGAGTCTTGTCCCAGCCGAGTATACAATCTGTTAAGCACAAACATGTCAGTCTTGGTCATTAAACAGAGGCAACTAACCATTATTCTAAAAAGGCAGAACCCTACTTACTCAGTTTAGAATATTTTTGTCTGGTCCCCATAGATCTGCTATCTACTAAATCAAAAAACAAAACTATCATACTGTCATACCATAATCATTACTATAGAATCAAGCAGACCAATTTACTTAACTATTAATAATTTTGTAGTAAATAGTATTATAAGTTTAGAGATGAAGGCCTACCCACATTTAGATTGGTCTCAACAATACTTTGTTGTTCTAAATAGAAAACCCATTATTGGCCTTTTACAGTCTAAGTATACTTGAATTAATGCCAATGTCTTAGTTGGAGCTTTAAGAAAATCGTATAGTGTGCCACGCTGCTATGTCTATCATGTTTTAGTCCGTTACTAACCTCTACAGTGGCTTATGGTGTTATGGACTTATCGTAATCTACTAGAGATAATAACACAAACTCTTGTTTGAATAATTCAAAACATAACAATTTATTAGTCAGGTAAATGTTTATTGTGCAAATTCATTCTGTCAATTCAAAAACTATCAATGCAAGACATCAAATTCTCAAAGATAAATCCAAGATCAAAAGATGCATACCTGACTTCAAAATATACATAGCATGGAGCATTAGAGATCCCCGTTATGGGCTGATCTGGTAACAGAATCGCTCTGAACTTTTACAAATTTTCCCTTAAGTAGTCACACCAAGAATCTCCGCAAGGAAAGGGGTGTGTTGAATAACAAAAAGCATTTGCATTTAGAGGAAGAGTTTCTGCCTATAGGGCATTTGAATAGAAGCCCCTAGGTAAAGGCACACCCTTGGCAGTGGTTCAAAAGATACCTGAAGTTATATATCTATTGTTTTGATTATGTCTATTTCTGAGGGAATGAGACCATTGTACCAGTCGCACTGAGATATCAAGAGTCACTTGGATTGATATAGAACATTCATACATTGAAATGACCATTCTGTGTGAGTATCTATGAAGAGACGGGT
The DNA here is from genome assembly GCF_903798145.1 of Danio aesculapii. Lineage (NCBI taxonomy): Eukaryota > Metazoa > Chordata > Actinopteri > Cypriniformes > Danionidae > Danio > Danio aesculapii. Next base: position 12,390,959 of record NC_079445.1, read on the forward strand.
GAGTGAACAGAGGGGGTTACGGGGATGCTTCAAATGTAAATGAAGGAAAGGAAAGGAGCTGGCTTTCCCGCATTCCCACCTGGTGGGTTGTGGAGCCGATTGTCTCTGTGTTTTCAGCTCATGTTTGAATTGTCAAAGACATCAAAATATTTGTGGTATCTCAAATCTTACATCCTCGTCATAATATTACGTCATAATATTACGTCATAATACCGGCCTCACTGCTCAAGCTCCCGGGTTATTGGTAAGGCCCGGCCTGATAAAAGCCCTGGCTTGCACTGGCCCGACAGTGGAAATGCAGCTATTGAAACAGCTGTCATGGAAAATGAAGTGGATGTTCTTGGCTGGTGGAAGATGAACAAATGATTCTACCCAAAACATGCTTAATTAGCCAGATCAGTACTATGCATCCTGGCCAGTAGCAGCAGCAGTGAAAGGGTGTGAAAGAAGTGAAAAAATCAAGTCTTCAAAACCACTTAAAAATAATATGTGCAATAGTGTTACCACTATTTTTTAAGTAAACAGCAGATACCATTTTTTACAGTGTGAAGAGAAGTGGTGAAACAAATCCCACAGAGCCTTTATCTTAATTTCCTTATTGCTAAATACCATCCTAATTTAAAATGTATTTTAATTGAATTTGTTAAGAAAGACTTATATTTATTGGTGTTGGCCAATTTAAAGGCTAAGTGTATGTACCTAGGCCTTTTTAGAGAGCTGAGATATTACATTACACAGAGGACTTATTTTATTTCTTTGTTCCAACTTCGGCGATGTAGTGGCGCAGTAGGTAGTGCTGTCGCCTCACAGCAAGAAGGTTGCTGGTTCGAGCCTCGGCTGGGTCAGTTGGCGTTTCTGTGTGGAGTTTGCATGTTCTCCCTGCATTCACTTGGGTTTTCTGCGGTTGCTCCGGTTTCCCCCACAGTCCTAAGACATGTGGTATAGGTGAATTGGGTAGGCTAAATTGTCCGTAGTGTATGAGTGTGTATGGATGTTTCAAAGAGATGGGTTGCAGCTTGAAGGGCATCCGCTGCGTAAAACATGTGCTGGATAATTTGGTGGTTCATTCTGCTGTGGTGACCCTGGATTAATAAAGGGACTAAGCTGAAAAGAAAATGAATGAATGTTCTAACTTCTAAGTGGCCTATAGCCTTGTTAGGTATAAAATGTTAAAACACGTATAAACGACTCATTCTTGAAAAAAGGCAAGAGCTGTGTGCATGAGCACATTTGAATATTGTCGCTATGTGCGTTCGACTAGAACCACGTCTGCAGCCGACAATCAACGAGATTAGCCAAGTGCAGGTGGGGGTGGAGCTGAAAATGAGGCTGTCAGGTCGGACAACTCAGGGCTCGTAGTTTGCTGCATAATGACAGATCACATGGCGAGATCAATGATTTATTTATTTATTAATCCAATTACATTAATGCAAAAATATTGAACAAAAGGGCATTCCCAAAGTAAGTGAGCTACACTTTCAGTGTACTTTTAAATTTCTGTATAAACGACTTGACAGGATAAAACGATTTTATAAAAATATAAATCATTTTAGAACTATTTTAGAGAATAATAATTGATCTCAATGTGTTAAGAAAATGTTATGGGGGTGGCATGATCAATGATGACAATTATATTACAAGTTTTATTTGAGTTGATATTTGGTTGTTCACTAAAAATATGTCATTTAAATAGTATATGGAGCTGTAAACAGTAAAGGGTCTGTATGAAAATGATCGAAAACAAACCTATGCAAATCTAGCCTTCATATATAATATAACAAAAAAGATGTATTGGCCTACTGCAGTAAATATTTGTCTTTTAATAAGCATGATGTGTACAAGATAGAGATGACATAAAATTTTTATTAGTTTGGAAATTTGTGAGTTGCTCTCTGGGCTCTATTTTAACAATCAAGACACATAGTCCAAAGCGCAGGGCGCAAAAGCATTAAGGGTGTGTCTGAATCCACTTTTGCTATTTTAAAGATGGAAAAATCCACTTTGCACCATGGCGCATGGTCTAACATGGTTGAGCTTATTGTCTTAATGAGTTATGGGCAGGGGCATACTGGCCATAGGGAGAACCATTTCCCGGTGGCCTGACGGTCAATCTGGCCTGCCACCATGACTCTGGCCTGCCGTGCATCAAATTCTCCCACTATAATAATATAATATAATATAATAATGTAATAAATGTGTATTTATTAACAAAATAGTAATTAAGGGTAACTAAAATTACTAAATGTACAATAAATGAAGTGCATAGGCGAGTCATGAAGGTGATTAAGTTAAGGTAAGGTAAACCTTATTCTACAATAACAAAGAACTGAGGAAGTTTTTGTTATTAATGAATACCAGTTATAAACATCGAATTAGTTAGATACACACAATGCCAAGGTCTAATTTAGAGGGTTGGAAAGTGATATATTTACGTTTCTGCCGTTGATGCTGTGGTTGGAAGAAGTTGGATATTCTTGCAGATCTTGAAGCATGGAACGAGCAGATTTAGCTCTCTTGAGCTTTGAGAAGAAGAAATCTGTAGATTCTGGAACACGCAGAACTGGAGATTTCTGGAGGTGGTGGTTGTTTCTGCCGTTGATGCTGTGGTTGGCAGATGTTGGATCTTCCTGCAGGTCTTGAAGCATGAACGAGCAGATTTAGCTCCCTTGCACTTTGAGAAGAAGAAATCTGCAGATTCTGGAACACGCAGAACTGGAGATTTCTGGAGGTGGTGGTTCTGATGTCTGGGACACGCCGACGTTTTTTCCTTAAAGGTAGAGTTCCTGGAAATCTGGGACATGCAAATTTCTGGAGGTGGTAGTCTTGAAGGAATGGTTTCAGATGCCTTCAGAAGTCTTAGTTACAACAAAACTTTCGATACCACACCTCTTTGTACCACACTCTGTTACAACTGCATACCACCTCATATTTTGTTACTACCACACATCTGCATCACTCTTGCTCTGAACCTCTTTCTTTGAGAGAATGTTTTTAATACTTTCTCTGGAAGGCAGGATTGAAAGGATGTTGCCTTTCAAATCCAGCATTGTGATTAGATGATCTTGTGAGTTGGTCACTGTAAGGTGTCATCCATAGTATGAACAGCATTTGCATAGTCACAGACCACAGTTTAACTATTATAATATTTAAGAGTCTTAAATATTTCCTATGCAATATTCAATTTCCAAACCACATATAATTTACCCAAGGCATTATTTGCAATATATAGAGTCTAAACATCACCATGTAATGTTGATCTTTACCCAAGCATTCATATACAAACCCTAATAAGCAAAGTTTCATACAGTGAAGTATTTCAAGCAGTGCATATTAAATATATATATGATCATTTGAATCTACAGGTATATAAAGTGAAATATTCCATTTGTGTCTCTTTTGTGAAATGAAAGTTTTCTGATCCATGTGTCTCTCTGTATCTGAGACGATGTAGAATGTTGATTGGATCAAGAAGCTGTTTTGCAAGTTCTGATAAGCTTAAGAAAAAGAACAGAGTTTAGTGTTAACTCTGCAGCATTTGTTTATATTTGAAATTAATTTCCACATGTTAATTTCAACAAGTTCCTGGCTTTACCACTGATCACTACATCCCTCCTGCTTGTTAGAATTGAGGACTCAAGTCGTTGATCTGGACAATAGAATAAAGTAAAACAGGAACAAAACATTCCACTTAACTTTTCCTTTTGACCATTGGCATAGCAGTAATATGACTGAATTTCCAAACAGTTTAGAAACTGTTTGAAGGCCTATGTGGAAATGGGAATTTTGTGCAAGAGGTTTAACAGTTACATGACAATGAGATTTAGAAATGAATATTGAAAAATGTTTGTCTGAAACAAAAGCATTTTCAGCAAGAAACCCAATTTGGTGTTGACATAATTTGGTGTTGCACTGTCAGGAATGCACACTGAGTGCACTTGCATATTATGCATAGTTCCTTTTTAACTGATTTCTCAAACAAGTTCACTTCACAGGAAAATCCTCAGAGTAAAATTTACTCAGTTCAGATAATATTTGGTCCCTCTCTAAATTGAGTAAAATTTACTCAACAGCAGAGTTAAAGTTGATGAGACAATGATGGGGTTAATTAAGTGATAATTGAGCACTGATGATGAACACCTGCTGTTAATATGTAGAAGCAGAGAAGAGAAACACAAAACTACAACTGACTTCAGTCAAAGCCGTAGATGAAATAAACTGAAATAGAACACATAAAATCTCTCAATGTCTCAACAGAGGATCATCAATCAACTCCACAAACAGCAGCTTTACTTATTAACAATCTGTTTGCCTTCTGCCAGACTCTGCAAACTAAATAATTTTTTACAACAATAAAAAAAACACTTTGTTTTAAGCTGTCACCATTGATGAGAACAGTAGTTGCTTTATTTGGACTCTGACACCATTTCTAATGTCTTTGTTTGCCAAATAGTGTAATGTGGCAAATACTGTATAAAGAGAGAAATTGTGCTCTGGATAATTGATTCTGTGGTGATTTGGTCACTGGTCAAATCAGTAAAATTTGTTTTGACTTATTAAGTTTGAATAATGTTATATCACTAGTGATGGGAAGTTTGGATCATTTTACTGACTCGCATCTTTGAGTCTCGTTCATCGAGATGAACGAATCTTTTTTCGAGTCATTTCGTTCAATTTGCCAATGTATAAATATTATTAAAATGTTACGAATTGCTTCCAAACACATCTACAACTAGCCCAAGGTTGATCACACTACACACAAGTCATAAATAGAATGCTATAAGTAAGAGAAAATAATCATTCATTGTTTACCTGGTCTTTTGTCTATGAAGATATTTTTTTGTCTCTATGCTCAGCTCACCTCTTCATGTCTTCAAATTTCAGTGGTTCGTTTACGTCACACTGACAGTCACATATAATCTTAACCAAAGCACACAGTCTGAGCCGAAAGGAGCCATCATTAGTTCACCTTTCGAGAAGTGGTGTAGTGCTAAAAAAGGTGGTTTTGCACCCAACCCAAATTTTAAATAAAAGTAGGCAAATAAACGATGAACGTCAATTTTTTTTATTCATTATATATATATATATATATATATATATATATATATATATATATATATATATATATATATATATATATATATATATATATATATATATAATTGACCATGTTACTTGTAACTATTAACTTCAACGAAAGGAAAAACAAATACTATGTCAATGTAAGTCAATGGTTACAGGTTTCCAGCTTTCTTCAAAATATCTTCTTTTGTGTTCAACAGAAGGAAAAAAAGACAAACCGTTTTGGAACAAGTAAAGGTTTAGTAAATGATGGAAATTTTCAATTTTCGGGAAAACTATCCATTTAAAAAAAAATTGTTTTAAAGGGAGATGCTAATAATCTAATCCTATTCAATGATTTATGTTTAGCTAATAGTGCCCCTAGCAGACCCAGAGATTGGCTGAATATATTATGCTGTTTAATCCAACTGTTTAACTCTAAAGAGACTTGTAAAAAAATTCAAATACTGTACAAAAAATCATGTTTCAAGACAGCTATATCAAGTACTGTATGTTGTTAACATAAACTGTACATTTAAAATAAAAAAAATAAATCAGGAAAACAAAAGCAAAGCACACTTCTTTAAAAATTCAAATAAGCTACAGTATGTAGCTTATTTAATCATTTTAATATTGAAACTTACTTTCTTTACTGGCTTATTACTTTACATTTAATAGGTTCCTTTAAACATCAATCAGCCATTATGTTTGATTGTCACATTTGTGCATGCTTGTTGTTTTAAACCAAGCTATTAGAAGTCTGTCTGGCGCAATTATATACTAGTAGTTTCCCTTTTAAATTCCATATTGTTAAGCGTTTAAGTAAGAATTTAAAATAATACACTTAAAATGTTTGACTAATATGGTAGGGTTGTATACTAAACTAGCAGTATTCCACTGTATTTCATAACCAGGCAAAGCCATTTAAGTTCTGAATGAGCGAAATAGGCTCAACATACCTGTTTACTGTAGTACAAATCATTTTCAATATTCAATAAAATTTCCGTATATTAAATAAATAAAACTGCCATTTTATAAATTCAAAATAGTATAAATATGAACATATAAAATGTACAACCTATTTTACATATTTCACAATCATACAAGTCATAATAGGAAAAATAAATAATATGATACAACATGTGATGTTTCACTCTGATGTCCTATGGAAGCCCGTTCCCGCCACTCAATAATAAAAAAAAAAATTAATTGAAAAAAAAAATTACAATAAAAAAAAAAAAATACATTTTTTAGTTATAAAGTCAGAATTCTGAGTTATAAAGTCAGAATTCTGAGTTATTAAGTCAGAATTGCGAGTTATAAAGTCAGAATTCGGAGTTATTAAGTCAGAATTGCGAGTTATAAAGTCAGAATTCCGAGTTATAAAGTCAGAATTCTGAGTTATAAAGTCAGAATTGCGAGTTATTAAGTCAGAATTGCGAGTTTTAAAGGAGTTTCCTGTTATGGCGATTGGCCATAAATGAAGTGTTAAAGACTCTTTCTTTAGGTTCTCTGCTTGTGATGTGGTATGGATTCGCAGCCCAGTTTACCAATAAAGGCCAGGAATACACAGTATTTGGTTGACACTTTTACTGAACTGAAATATAAACTAATATAACCCTTTTAGATTTAGCCCTTTATAATGTCTATGTACGATATGTCTGCAGCTCCCAAGTATACACCATACGAGGGCACTCTTGCAACATGAAACAAATAACAGCTGTGATAAATCATATAATTGTTACACATATAATAGATAAATAGTAATGAAATCCTAATTTTAGACATTTGGAGGAAGCACACAACCTATAGCTAGTTTCAGGCGCTCTGTTTAATGCTTTATAATTGCTATTTAGACCTAATGGTAATAATTAAAAAAAGAACAAATCCATACGAATAAATAGACAGCCTAGTTCAACTATATATTTCCTTTTTGAAAGCGAGATAAACATTAAAAAGTCAGATATAGGCTTTATGTTGTGATTATGAGCTAATGTGCATGCGTCTTTAAAACTCCATTTATGGCCAGTCGGCATAACAGGAAACTCATTTGTAACTCGGAATTCTGACTTTATAACTCATAATTCTGACTTAATAACTCAGAATTCTGACTTAATTACTCAGAATTCTGACTTAATAACTCGCAATTCTGACTTTATAACTCGCAATTCTGACTTTATAACTCAGAATTCTGACTTTATAACTCGGAGTTCTGACTTTATAACTCAGAATTCTGACTTTATAACTCGGAATTCTGACTTTATAACTCAGATTTCTGACTTTATAACTCGGAATTCTGACTTTATAACTCAGAATTCTGACTTTATAACTCGCAATTCTGACTTTATAACTCGCAATTCTGACTTTATAACTCAGAATTCTGACTTAAATTGTTTTTTTTAAGTGTTTTTTTTTTTTTTTTTTTTTTTTTTTTGATTCAGTGGCGGGAATGGGCTTCCATAGATGTCACTCTGATATGCAGTTAAAATTAGTACATTCATTGAGCGGTTCTGTCACTGTGTTTAATCCTGTGCATGAATGTATGTTATAGTTAATGCCACATGCACTGTAATGTGTTTTATTTTCATAGTTAAAGAGCCCATATTGTACATGAAATAGGGTCATATTTAGGTTGTAAGGGTCTCCAACAACAGTCTAATATGCATGCAAGGTCAAAAAACACTTTGATGGTCTTATAATCTGCATTTATTTTTACCTAATTATCCCAGCGACTCCCATATGAATCGTTCAGCGATTCATTTGTTCCCAAACCCCTCCTCAGCGCGAAGCTAATCTGCGCTGATTGGACCGATGACAGCCTGCTGCGATTGGTCGACACGGACAAGGCTTCAGCGCGAGAGTGAAATGCCCAGCTGCTAATCTACAATATAAAAGTAGTCACAGTGCATACACACTTCATAGTGGATTTTGGCTGCCAGTGGGTGAATGTAAACACAGACGATGGACTAGAAAATACTGACGACTAACTATTTTATTGAGCAAAAAGTCCAAGAACTGGCGAGGAGGTCACAGTCTACTTGCTCTTTTCACACACACACACACACAGGGCCTGCGCGTCCATAGAGGACCGGCTGAATAGAGAGGGCGCGGCGCTCAGTTATATCCGCGAATACCCGTGCGTTACACACACGAGGAGACACACACACACACAGAGGGCCGGCGCGTCCATAGAGGAGAGGCTGAATAGAGGCGGCGCGGCGCTCATTTACATCCGCGAATACCCGTGCGTTACACACACGAGGAGACACAGACACACACACACACACAGGGCCGGCGCGTCCATAAAGGGGCGGCGCTCAGTTATATCCGCGAATACCCGTGTGTTACACACACGAGGAGACACAGACACACACACACAGGGCCGGCGCGTCCATAGAGGAGCGGCGCTCAGTTATATCCGCGCGTTACACACACGAGGAGACACAGACACACACACACACAGGGCCGGCGCGTCCATCGAGGAGCGGCGCTCAGTTATATCCGCGAATACCCGTGCGTTACACACACGAGGAGACACAGACACACACACACACAGGGCCGGCGCGTGTGTAAACAGCTGACGATCCGTAATCAAAGCGGCACGCGTCGCGTTTTCAACGTGGCTTTACACGCGATATGAGAATATAAAGAGTTAACCTGATACAGTACACGCAGTTACAAGTAACAAAACACAACTAAATACATAATTTGCAAGCTAGAGTAAACGAGGCAATAATTTTAATCACACTTACTTACACTTGTGAAATGGGGGAAGAAACTGATTCATGATCCACTGATCCATGTTCTGACAGTCTATACTGATCCTTCCTTTAACAAACTGAAGAAGTCTTCTTTAAAAGCATATAGTTTTCAGAAACACTCAGAACTGCTCAAGGCTGGGCTATATTGCTGATGTTTCATCTTTGATTAGACTGTCCATAATATCCATCTGCACAGCGTGACTTCATTCGACCGGTGTCTGTGTGTGTCTCTGTGTGTGTGTGAGACTTTTTTTTCTGTTAGTGGGCGGGGCCGCAGGTTTCAAATCTCTTGGGTTTGCGCGCGTAACTACTTGTGTTTCGTAGCTGCGTCATCGCGAAACACCTAATGACTCGTTATCAAGACGACTCGTTTGAAGCACTATGAGTCGACTCTTTTATAGATGAATCAATAGTTTTAAACACTGTACACTTACAGATTTAAGGCTTAGCTGGATATTTCACTTCACTTAGAGCTATGTTACACACTACATGGAAGGGCATTTTCAAAAACCCATAATATGGGCTCTTTAAATTTGAAATAAACATAGCGTTAACAGCTGCATTTTCGCTGGAGCATGGGCGCCCCCAAGGGGTGGCCAACTCTGGTCACCCCTGTGGCCACCCCAATATAATTCTACTGTTGACATTATTAATTTAAATGTACTTATGTAAATTGCCAACATTTCAATAAATAAATAAATAAAATGCAGCCACTAAATTATTGTTGGTGCCACTGACGTAGCACAGCACAGCACCTCTCCCCCTCAGCACTGGTTCAACGCTGGTGAAAGCAAACAGACGCATGCGCGCAGAAAACCATTCCCGTGCGCCTCACGCACTCCTGTGTGAATCCCGGTTGTTTACATGCACGCCGATAAAATACGCGCCGCTCATGCGCCGTGAAACCGGAGTAACAGACTTACGTGTCTGTGTCGGCACGCAGAGAGTTTTGCAAGTCGACTAAACTTAAGTTTATATAATATGACGATGATGATGTAACTTTCACTAAGCATGGCTATAAAGCAGAAAGGAGGGATGAGGAGTCAGGAAGGTAACTTCATAACATTAATTCTCGGCCATGAGTCGGGTCTAAGACAACAGATAATTCTATAAAACATACTTTTTTTGTATTCCTTACAATTGTCATAATTAATATTCATGCAAAAGGTTTCTTAAGTGATCTGAGCATATCACTTCAGTAACATTTAGGATTGAATTCTGTTATTTATTTAGAATAATAATTGTATAATAATATTAATTGTATTTATTTACAATAAATATAAATAAATTGTTATATTTATTGAATAAAAATCTAACAATTTAAGGGGGTGGGGGGTGTATGGGGTGGTTGGCCCAGGGTGTCATTTAAACTAGAACTGCCACTGCCCTACCCGATCATTGTTGACAGCAGGCACACACCTTCAATAGACTGCAATGGCAATTTAATTTACCTGAATATACATCAATAGAAGAAGCTGTATTAATAATTTTGTGGCTCAAAAAGGGATATGGATAAATAATATTATTAGGGTCTGTACAGTGAGTGTGTGTGTGTATATAGTAATGCCTTTTGTTCAGTTTGTTTATTTGTTTGTTTTATTAATTAACTCATTAATCTTCATTAATTTTAGACATGGCATATACTGTATGCTGTACAATAAATGTATGTGAAAATAACTGAAAAGTTATTTATATATATGAAAAGTGTTTTTAAACAAAATATTGATTTTCATTTGCTTTGCACATGTTTTCAAGGAAAAAATTTCATTCATTCATTTTCTTTTCGCCTTTATTAATCTGGGGTTGCCACAGCGGAATGAACGTATCCAGCACATGTTTTACGCAGCAGATGCCCTTCCAGCTGCAACCCATCTCTGGGAAACATCCATACACACTCATTCACTACGGACAATTTAGCTCACCCAATTCACCTGTATCGCATGTCTTTGGACTGCAGGGGAAACCGGAGCACCCGGAGGTGTCTCTAAAGTGATTCAGATGCTTAATGTTTTTTAAAATGTATAAAAACCACAGCTGAGGTCTATTCTCTTGAAAAACGCTGAATTTTGTTTCTTAAATGATAAACCATCATTTAAACATTATTTGCAAAGTCAAACGTAAACTCTTATACAGTAACTCTTATCAGGAGTAAGAATCAATACAGGATCAGTCAAACTAATCATATTTACTCTCTCTATACTTGTCATAGCAAGCAAAGAAAAATCAACAATAGAATCAACAACTTTTCTCCACAATGGTGACAAAACAGTTGGTGACATAACAATTCTCAATAAATCTCATTTGGACTTTTGTGAACATCTGACAGAAATAATGGCTGTTTCTCAATTCCAAGAACGCAGAGAATGGACTTGCGTTCTTTTGGAGACCGGTCTTGCCAGGTGTCCTCGGAACAATAAACTCGGGAGATCGCAAGGTCAGGGAAAGCGCCCTCTGAGAAATGCGATGCTGCGTTCTTCCTGATGGTCACATATGACTTCACGCATTTTAAATGGTAAATCATTTAAACATTACAGCATTCATACAACGATTTATTGTTTTTCCCCCTTTCAAAATATATACTATGCTTTACGAGTTGCATCACTTGCAATAGTTTCAGAATAAAGCGTATTTGGCGTGCTGTCCGGGGAGAGGGGTCTTATTCCTCTTATCAGGAAACAGAGAGGCATAGGGATTCGAGCGAAGTATCTAGCCCGGCCCCAGAACGCTCCCCCCGGAATTGTAATGCTTAAGAGGTGAGGTGACGGGGTGGTGGAGGGATGCTAAAGTCGTAAGATGCTGCAGGTAAGACAGCTTTGGTATATATAGGGGTTTGGTCAAGAACTGATTGGATAATAGAATAATTGTCAATGACGTATTTGATACTGAAACTTCTGCGCGTGCTCCTCCCGAAATTTGTTTATAAAACATCACATAAAAACATTATAAATATACGTTGCACAATATAAGTAAAACCGATTTTAATATGAATTTCAGCAAACAAACACCCTTAATGTGTTTATTCTTTTATTAAGATGTTCATAGTAATTTCTACTTTCACCGTTTCATTTAGGGAAACTCCTGAGGTAAATAAACGATATATCTGAACTTTAATAATAACATGCTGCATTTCCCACCTCCAGTTGCAATGACTTCTGGGACTTCCAGAGCGAGTTCGGTGCTCAAGTCTTTTTTTTTTTTATTGCATAACAAGAACAATAGTATACAAAAATGAGGAATATAATGTTTAAATTTTTTTTTACATCAAAGGAACAAATCAGTAGAAAAAAAATAATAATAAACTTACAGGGGATATAGAAATTACAAAAAAATTTGTATAAGAAAAGGATTCCAAAATTGCATACATTCTTATAGCTTTTTTATTTTTTGTGTCTTTTAGGGTATCAATATAATGCTTAAGATCAATTTTAAACAAATGAATATTAGGCTTATCATTGGACTATTTTTGTTTGTGTACATGGTACTTCCCATTTATTATCATTAAATTAATTAAAAAATTCTGCTCCAAAGTTTTGTTATTATTGTTGTAAATCAAAAAAATATCTTTACAAGAAAACTGAATTTTGAATTTTGTATGTTTCAATATAAGATATTCAACATCAAACCAAAACATTTGGGTATATGTGCATTCAAAAAATAGATGTTTAATCGATTCCTCCTCTAATTCACAAAAAGTGCACGTAGATTCCATGTCTCTAAAAAACATTTTAACCACTTCTTTCACTGGATAAATTAAATGTATTAGTTTATATGTCACTTCTTTAACTTTATTAGTGAGACAGTATTTCCTAGGTAAGTTCCAAATTTTTTTCACTCAATTTGCTCAAATAAGGAATTCCAGAAAGATTTGCATTTAAGGAACAATGTGGTTCTGCATAACTTTTTAATGTAACAATTATTAAATTTATTGTCTATAATTTTCACACCATTGATACTTAACTGGTTACTATGTAAAAGATTTGATTTAGAGGATAAATTACCAGATAAGAGCTGAACAATTCCACTAGGAATTGCATCAAATACGATTGCAAATTCTTTAGCAGTTATGGGGATTTTGTAATAATTGAGAAATTCACAATAATTAAAAAGTTGTCCATTACTTTTGAGTCTCACCAATATAATGTCATTATTGTACAATTTCTATAAAATAAGGATTTATTTTTAAAGTGTCACGGATTGGCCAGGCTCTTCCACCAGTATCACACCACGAGCATCTTCACCTGAGTATTAATCACACACAGCTGCACCCAATCACTCCTAGTCACTATAAAAGCACACACCTCACTTCACTCATTGTCCGGTCTCGTTCCTACGAAGCGGACTCTGAGGGATACACCTCCTGGTTATCTCTCCCCATTGATCTCAGCATATTTACTTACCTAAACTCTGTTCCCTTCCAGTCTGTCCAGTGTTTCCGGTGTCCTGTCAGCGTTGTGTGTATCATCAGTCTGTCTTCTCCGCAAGCCCTCTGGTGTGTGCATTCGGTCATCCTCAGTGTCTGTCATCCTACCTGCCACAAAGGATCATCAGTTCCAGAGAACTCCATTCACTTCTCATCAATAATCCTTATTTGCTCTACTGTTGGAATAAACATTGTTAAACACTTACTCACCTTGTTTGTCCGTCTGCTTCCATAACAGAAGACCGGACCTTCAACTATCCACAGCATGAGCACTCACGATCCCCTTCAGGAGTTGGTGGACTCATTGAAAAGAGTGCTACTACCATCTGCTCCACTTCCCGAAGCACCACCAGCACTGAGCACTTATTCACCATCCACCCACTCATCCAGTCCCATGGCTCGACCAGCGCCCTACTCTGGTGGGGCGGAGGAGTGCAATGGATTTCTCTTACAGAGTTCTCTGGTATTCACCATGCAACCCGTTATATCCCACAGATCGGTCCAAAATCATACATCATCTCCCTTCTCTCTGGGCCGGCTCTTCGGTGGGCTGAAACCATCTGGCAACAGTCTGGGCTGGTAACAAATTCCATTCAGTCATTCACCAAGTATTTCAAGGAGGTTTTTGGTCGCGCGGATGCTGAAGTAGCAGCCGGAGAACAATTATACCATCTCAAACAGGGAGCCATGTCCACTCAGGATTATGCTCTCCGATTCCGCACTCTGCGGAACCTGTCAGTAAATTGTCATAACACAATAATTAATATAAATATGTTAATGTCTGTAATATATCAATTTATTTGCTCAAGTGTTCCAGGAGTGGAGTCTAAAATTTCTGAACTGTGCTTAGACTCTATATCAGTCATCTGTACTTACCTGTGGCCTCATGCCTGATACAGAGTCTAATACCAAATTCACACTCAAATAAGGCACAGAAACACTTTTGAAAGAGACATGTGTGTCTTATCACACTACCGGTGCTGTTAAGAGAAGTATAAATGCATTTACAGAAGAATTACAAATGTATAATTTGATTTTAAGACATATGATGTAAAGATACCTTTACAGTATATGATACTGCTTAAGTGTGTGTATCTGTGCATTTTTACATCATGTACATATTACAAAATACAGAGCTGTTGTTTTCTCTCCTTTCTCAACAAGATTATCAAGGACGATTAAAGCTCGCTCTGTCCAGAGCAACCTACAATGAACAAACAAACAAAAAATTTAAATAAACCACAAATTAACATAAGCTGACAGACAACATTTATCAGCTGAGTGGTCACAGCATCACTAAAATCTCACCTGAATTAAAAACTGGGCAAGGACATGTACGTTTAAGGGCTTTGTATTATTGTTTATTAGCATATATTACTACTATTATTATACAAAGCTAGCAGATGTTAAAATTCTTATATGTATAATTTTTAAAGCTTATATTTAATTGTTGTATTACATATGTAACTGATTACACATTTATATTGGCATCTAACATTATCAGGGTTGTGGTTTCATCCCTGTAGGTTAGAATAAGATGTACGGAAAATGCAGTTTTCAGGGCCTTCAATATAGTACACACAAACAGTAATAATAACATTTAACTTTCAATAGTTAATAATCAAGTACCTTGAAATGGATAATGAATCCTCTTCTGATAAAAGATGATATAGCAAGCTTCTGCTCTGCTCTTGTCCAGGACAACTTCCTCACGTTGCGATCCATTCAGCGCCCTCTAGTGGCGAATGATAACCAATAATAATATAATACTCGGATTCCGTACTTCTTTGGAAAACCAGCAACTTCCTGAACAAAACGTTGCACATATATGTGTCTATATTAGCATTTAGTTGTTACAATATAGTTTCCTAGCGAAAGGACAGTGTTTTTAAGACAACATAACATACCTTCAACAAGACTGGACGCGACTCCGGTTTGATGTCTCTGCTGGGTCCTAAAGGCGAGAATGATGGTGGAATATCTCAAATACGTGTATCATTTCCTCCAAAACAACTGTAGAGATGAACACGGCGGTAGAGAAACAGATATAAAAAAACACAACACAGAGAGGGAATTTGATTAAAAAAATAACAATATTACTGCGTTAGAGCTTGCACAAACTTTATAACGCAAGAGCAACATCACATACGCATATTATATATATGCGTACATATATGCCGCCCGTCAGCACGGAAAAGCCTAGGACGCTCCCAGAAAAGATTCCAGTTATTAGGAAAGAGCAATTTCTGTTCTTTACACCATGTTAATAGCCATTCATTCAGAGCAAGAAATCTACTGAACCTTTCATTTTCTCGCCGGTAGGTAGGAAGCGGTCCAGAAACAATAATCTGCCTGGTGGGCGAGGTGCATCGAACCGTCTCGATCAGGCTCCTGAAGTCCCTCTTCAGGATCTCTGCCTGCCGCAGCCCGGTATCGTTCGTCCCCACGTGGAAGACGCCAGCACCGATGCTCTCGCCAGCACTCAGGATAGTAGGTACCTGGGCAGAAATATTCTTAACGCGAGCACCAGGGAAGCAGTAAGTGCGTACTTTGTTACCTTTGGTGGAAGCGGCACGGACATGGCGAACGATGGAGTCACTGATGATAGCCACATCGCGACCCGTCTCGCGGAGAGGGGTGAATCGGTTCTCCGTGGAGATCTCGAAGACGGGAGGGGGAGACATTCTGCCCCGGGACCTGGTAAGTCCCTTATGCAGCTGCACCCAGGGGCTGTGGTAGCCGGGTGCCGGCGTGAACGAGTATTTCAAGGAGGTTTTTGGTCGCGCGGATGCTGAAGTAGCAGCCGGAGAACAATTATACCATCTCAAACAGGGAGCCATGTCCACTCAGGATTATGCTCTCCGATTCCGCACTCTGCGGAACCTGTCAGTAAATTGTCATAACACAATAATTAATATAAATATGTTAATGTCTGTAATATATCAATTTATTTGCTCAAGTGTTCCAGGAGTGGAGTCTAAAATTTCTGAACTGTGCTTAGACTCTATATCAGTCATCTGTACTTACCTGTGGCCTCATGCCTGATACAGAGTCTAATACCAAATTCACACTCAAATAAGGCACAGAAACACTTTTGAAAGAGACATGTGTGTCTTATCACACTACCGGTGCTGTTAAGAGAAGTATAAATGCATTTACAGAAGAATTACAAATGTATAATTTGATTTTAAGACATATGGTGATGTAAAGATACCTTTACAGTATATGATACTGCTTAAGTGTGTGTATCTGTGCATTTTTACATCATGTACATATTACAAAATACAGAGCTGTTGTTTTCTCTCCTTTCTCAACAAGATTATCAAGGACGATTAAAGCTCGCTCTGTCCAGAGCAACCTACAATGAACAAACAAACAAAAATTTAAATAAACCACAAATTAACATAAGCTGACAGACAACATTTATCAGCTGAGTGGTCACAGCATCACTAAAATCTCACCTGAATTAAAAACTGGGCAAGGACATGTACGTTTAAGGGCTTTGTATTATTGTTTATTAGCATATATTACTACTATTATTATACAAAGCTAGCAGATGTTAAATTCTTATATGTATAATTTTTAAAGCTTATATTTAATTGTTGTATTACATATGTAACTGATTACACATTTATATTGGCATCTAACATTATCAGGGTTGTGGTTTCATCCCTGTAGGTTAGAATAAGATGTACGGAAAATGCAGTTTTCAGGGCCTTCAATATAGTACACACAAACAGTAATAATAACATTTAACTTTCAATAGTTAATAATCAAGTACCTTGAAATGGATAATGAATCCTCTTCTGATAAAAGATGATATAGCAAGCTTCTGCTCTGCTCTTGTCCAGGACAACTTCCTCACGTTGCGATCCATTCAGCGCCCTCTAGTGGCGAATGATAACCAATAATAATATAATACTCGGATTCCGTACTTCTTTGGAAAACCAGCAACTTCCTGAACAAAACGTTGCACATATATGTGTCTATATTAGCATTTAGTTGTTACAATATAGTTTCCTAGCGAAAGGACAGTGTTTTTAAGACAACATAACATACCTTCAACAAGACTGGACGCGACTCCGGTTTGATGTCTCTGCTGGGTCCTAAAGGCGAGAATGATGGTGGAATATCTCAAATACGTGTATCATTTCCTCCAAAACAACTGTAGAGATGAACACGGCGGTAGAGAAACAGATATAAAAAAACACAACACGGAGAGGCAATTTGATTAAAAAAATAACAATATTACTGCGTTAGAGCTTGCACAAACTTTATAACGCAAGAGCAACATCACATACGCATATTATATATATGCGTACATATATGCCGCCCGTCAGCACGGAAAAGCCTAGGACGCTCCCAGAAAAGATTCCAGTTATTAGGAAAGAGCAATTTCTGTTCTTTACACCATGTTAATAGCCATTCATTCAGAGCAAGAAATCTACTGAACCTTTTATTTTCTCGCCGGTAGGTAGGAAGCGGTCCAGAAACAATAATCTGCCTGGTGGGCGAGGTGCATCGAACCGTCTCGATCAGGCTCCTGAAGTCCCTCTTCAGGATCTCTGCCTGCCGCAGCCCGGTATCGTTCGTCCCCACGTGGAAGACGCCAGCACCGATGCTCTCGCCAGCACTCAGGATAGTAGGTACCTGGGCAGAAATATTCTTAACGCGAGCACCAGGGAAGCAGTAAGTGCGTACTTTGTTACCTTTGGTGGAAGCGGCACGGACATGGCGAACGATGGAGTCACTGATGATAGCCACATCGCGACCCGTCTCGCGGAGAGGGGTGAATCGGTTCTCCGTGGAGATCTCGAAGACGGGAGGGGGAGACATTCTGCCCCGGGACCTGGTAAGTCCCTTATGCAGCTGCACCCAGGGGCTGTGGTAGCCGGGTGCCGGCGTGAACGACGCCTGGGCGAACCACGTGCTCGGTGCGCTGGGCCTGGACAGAGAAATACGCAGGGTTGAGGTAAACTGAGTGTTGAGATTGTATCGCACACTTACCTCAGATGAGCGAGCAAGGCCCGTTGTTCCCGGAGCTGCGCTCGCTTCATCTCAAGATCGCGAATCTGGCATTCCACTGCTTCCAGCTTCAGCTCCAACTCCTCCATCGATGCTTCTCCTGCACTCAAGGACAGACACACAAGCGACATTGTGCAGAGTGAAGAGCAAGGCCAGTAAGTGAGAAAATGAGTGAATGAAAGAAGTCGTAGCTTTAGCTGACTAGCGGTCATCACAAAATAACTCCTTATTTACTTTTTGTCAAATTGAAACAATAAGAAAACACCTCCAGAAACACGCTTTCTTGCGTTAACTTACCTCTAATATGACGCGTTTTCTTCGATCTGTTTGGTATATATTCTCTCTGAAGGATTCATTTTATTCCACTAGGTGGCAGTAAGCTATTTTAAATCTTGTTTTTAACAAAATAAAAATCTTCCGTTTGTAATAAAATCACAAGTTCATATTATTATTATTGTCATTTTGTATTGCATATGAACACATTTACAACAAGAGAAATACATTTCACACAATATGCCAGCAGGACATAGTATTACAAGTAGAGAATAAAATAAAATACAGCAAGAGGAATACAATTGAATTCAAATAAATTTAATTAATTAATTTTCATTTTGTGTCCACTTTTTTAGATGAACATATTTAATCCATGTATCTCTCTGTGTCTGAGACGATGTAGATGGCCTCTTGACACCTATCTCTGTCCAAATCTGGTCCACACTTCAGTACAGAAGGGGGCGGTAATGCACCAAGTGAGATGACAACCCCCGTTAAACATCAAAGAAGAACCTCCATTTGTAGCGGAAGTAAAGATTCTGTCACATGTGTGAGTAAAGACAGAAGCAGCTGAGAATGGATTGTACGGATTCAACATCTTCAGAACATGTATCTAAGAAAAAGAGCAAAACGAAGAAACTAAAGCGAACGATGAAAGCCGTCGAAGCGCCAGTGGAGGAGATGGATCAGGCGGAGGGTGAAGTAAAAGAAGAAAAGTCAGCTTCAGAAACTTGTTTTCCTCCCACATTCAGCGTGTCTGAGATCAAAAATAAGCAACGCAGACATACGATGTTCCTTAAACTCAAAGAGGAGAAAAGAAAGGTGATAACTTACCATTTCGCCGTGTTTTAAATTCTAGCTAGCTAGCTAGCTTGCAAGACACTTGACTATTATGTCATTGTAAACACGACAGAGCTATATTAAATGCACGTTATTGAGGTAAAGTTGAACATGTTCTCTATGTTGTTTACCATGGTAATGTTACTTTGAATATTCGGTCAGAAATCACATGTAAATATGACATCGAAACATTAGCACTCTGAACAATAGGGAACGTGTCACAAGTTGTCACTGAACGAATGTGTGACTTCAAAACAACATTAGCACTAAGAATAATGTTTTACTTTGATATTCATTGGCTGTTAATATGATTTAACCATTTACAATTTGCAAAGAATACTGTAAAGAAATTATATTATCATGGAGAAAATTCGAATGTGTGAATAAAAACCTAAATTTGCCTCAACATTATATGGGCAGAAATACTCACCTCTTGTGCCCCAAATTGTCTATGTAAGTGAGCTAGATTTATTCAAAAACAAGACAAAACATTACTTTATGTACGTATAGTAGCTCACCTTGGGTTGACACAGCTTTAGAACATCAAAGCTGCAACTCTGTCACTTGTAAAACATTTTTCAAATCATGGTATGTTTGTAAAGCTGTCATTTATGTCTTTCAGAAAAGAATGGAACTGAAGAAAAAAAAGAAAAAAGAAAGGAAAGCGCTTGGTGATAAGGTATGTATAGTATATGTCTATAGTTGTAATTTAAATAGTGTTGGGGAAAGTTACTTTTGGAAGTAATGCATTACAATATTGAGTTACTCTCCCCAAAAAGTAACAAATTGCATGACTTAGTTACTGTTAATGGAAAGTAGCTCTCTCATTGAGTGTGTGAGTCAACCTAAGGTTAATTTTATTCCGAAATATATTTTGTGAAAGCCAATTAAGCAAGTAAAAGTAACTTGCGAAAAAATGTTTTAAAAGTAGCTCAAATTCTATTACTTATTTTTAAAAGTTTACTCGTTATTTTGGAAAAGTAGTATCACGTAACGTGTGTTACTTATAATGCGTGACTCCAGCACTGGTCATAAATGTAGTTGATTTATTTGCATTTAAGTATGGGCAATCAAAAATACACTGTTGTATCACAATATTCTTACAGTTTTTGTTGATCGTGTTTGCCATGTACAAAAAAGAAGAAAAACAACAACTGTCAGGGCTAGGGCTGCATGATTCATCAAAAAAAAAAAAAATCACGATCTCGATCTCGAATCTTAGTTCAGCTTTTCTACGATTCAGCCAGTTGACCCTTTGCTAAGCCACACCCAAAAACCGCCACCCACCAATTGTGGCTTAGCAACCGGAGCTACGCACAGGAGCTCTGTCAAGCGTTCAAGCGAGGGAAACCGGCCAACGCGTTGTGCATATGGATTGTGCAAATCTGACACCCGGTATCCTAAATGTTTGGACGAGATGGGGGAATTTTTTTCCCTTTTCAAAACCAAAAACCCAAGGAGAGAAATACCAGCGTGGATCAAACTGTATGAGGGGCACTAAAGGAGCGGAGTTAAGTTGGTTTTGTTTTGATATTCCTGACACATTTAGTGATAGACCGACGGCAATATCTCACACACTTCTTACTCTAAACTGAGTTTCCTACAAAAATACAAAGCAGGTTATGTTTCACAGCTGTCTTTTTCTTTTTTTTCGCTCGATATTATGAGCAATGCTCCGTTTAAGCCTTCGCCATAGTAACTTATATCGAATAGGTCATAATGAGTTATTGATCCAGAAAATACAAATCTGTGAATCTGTTGCTAACTTTACTGACTTTCATATTTCCATCCATTTCAAGCTACGAATATTTGAGATTACAAATCAACAGAACAAAACAGAGATGTGATCACAAACTGAGCACTTGCAATCAATATACTTTACCAGCAGCTGTCTTTCATTAATTTATAAAGAGCACACAAACATACTGACAGTAATAAGTAACTTACTGTACATTGTTATGGGTCAATGATGCTAATATTCGGCACAAGTTCTTTAATTTCCCCTTTCTGGCTGCTCTTTCTGTGAATGAACTATGTAGAAGCACTGTCCATGCGTGTTTCCTCGTTGGTTAGTAACGCTATATTTCATTGCACAACCATAGTCTATCAGGCTTTTTGGCTAAAAATAGAGAAATCACGGTTTAATTTGTACTTATTAGGTTATTTTTAAATTTCATCTCTCCTGCTGTGCATGAACTAAGCTGTTGAATGGTCAGTGGATGAGGCGGCTAAGCTAGCTTCAATTTTGATTGAATTATTCTCTAATCGGTTGCCTATTATGTCATAAATATACTCCTGTAATGCATACTGCAGTCCTTTTTTGTCTGACGTTCTCGGATATCTCACCTGTTTGCCAAAAATGACATTATATCCCTGGCAATGTCTGATACCGGCACATACACATTGTAAAAGCCGTGCCAGGCACGAAAGGTCTTCACTTAGCGAAGGGTCAATTATATTTTCAAGGTCAGAAGAGAAGTGTAAAGGCAGGTGCACAAGTCTTTTCATGGTTTTACGTACATTGCTAGGCAACATGGACACCTCCAAATGGTGTTAAAAGTGTCACTTAATTTATTTCTAAGGTATAATTCACCCAGAAATGTCATTTCTGTGTTAATGTAACGATGTATTTGCGGCCGTGAAATCACACGTGACCTGACGCACTGTTTGTTTACCCCGAAGAGGACACGCGCGTGTGCCCGTCATGGCTACTTTAGTGAACAGAACCTGTTCAGTTTGTTGCACAGAGCGATCGGAGCCGCGCGGGGAAGTATGGTTTGCATGTGTTTTTTTTTTTTTTTTTTCCTTCTTCTCACGGCAGACATGACATGAACGCACACGGCAGTGAAAGAGCAACAGGCATGCACATCATTTAAATGATCACATTTTATAGTTATAATTACAACAATCACTTGATATGTTTTTTCTTTCATAGCGAACACAAAGTGTTGTGCATGAAAACAAATGTTTACTTGGTCAGTATAACTACTCTAGTCTAGATAATGTTGAATGTAATGCAAGAGGGAAATTGATAATGACAGATGTCTCATTTTACTTGTGAAAAAAATTGTCTATTAATGCTGTCGATGACAGATGACAAGCATATGTCTCAAACATAATAATTCAACTTTAGAATTATGAATAGTTGTATTCCGATGTCATCACTTTACTGTGAATTAACAAACAGGACATATTTAAAGTCTAGTCAAGTCCACCATTCAAAGTCTAAACAAAATGTAACATTTAACCAAAAGTAGAACTACACATAGGCGTAATATTACTATTGTGGTTTTACAATATGTTTGAGAAATAACTCTAATAATAGCCTGCTCATATTGACCTTTATTTTACATCTACAGAATCGTGAGGAAATCTTGATTTTAAGCAAAATTCTCATTTTAGCCAGAATCGTGCAGCCCTAGTCTGGGCTCTACGGTAAAAATTATTTATTAGCAGCACTTGCTCCTTATCAAAAAGATTTAGGAGCATACAATTTTTTTAAATCAATAAATGATTCAATACTGTGCTACATAATAAACAGTAAAAAAGTTGACATAACAAGTATGGAGAGTTTCTTAATGTAAAAAATTAAGAAACATAGCTTTAAATAATCATTTAAAGAGCCCATATTATGGGTTTTTGAAAATGCCCTTCCATGTAGTGTGTAACACAGCTCTAAGTGAAGTGAAATATCCAGCTAAGGCTTAAATCTGTAAGTGTACAGTGTTTAAAACTATTGATTCATCTATAAAGGAGTTGACGTGGCTACGAAACACAAGTAGTTGCACGCGCAAACCCGGGACATTTGAAACCTGCGGCCCCGCCCATTAACACACAAAAAAAGCCCCACACACACAAACACACACACACACAGAGACACTCACAGACACCGGTCGAATGAAGTCACGCTGTGCAGATGGATACTATCGACAGCCTACCCAAAGATGAAAGCTCAGCATTATAGCCCAGCGTGCTTCTGGAAACTACATGCTTAAAAAGACTTCATCGGTTAGTTAAAGGAAGGATCAGTAAAGACTGTCAGAACATGGATCAGTGCATCATGAATCAGTTTCTACCCCCATTGCACAAGTGTAAGTACGTGCGATTAAAATTGTTGCCTTGTTTACTCTAGCTTGCAAATTATTTATTTAGTTATGTTTTGTTACTTGTAACCTAATGTACTGTATCAGGTTAACTCTTTATTTTCTCATATCGCGTGTAAAACCACGTTGAAAACGCGACGTGTGCCGCTTTGTTTACGGATCGTCAGCTGTTTCTACACACATGCAACGGTCAAGTTTCAAAATATTTCAGCTCAGGTTCAAGGGAGTTGTCTAAATTGCACCCAGCAAGCTGAACTGGCGCTCTAGTCTAGGCGAACGGTGAGGGTTAATGTGTGTGTGTGTTGCGCAGGGCCGGTTCAGCAAGCTGAACTGCCGCTCTAGGTTAGGACGATCACGCCGCCCTCAACCCGAAAGTTGAAAACAAAAGTGACCCCGTTAGCAAAGTGAGGACGGGGGGTGTGTCGCAGATATAACTGAGGACTGAGGACTCTCTATTGGTGTTGTGTCTTCTAAGGAGGAGGAGGAGGAGGTGTTTGTGTGTATATACTTATTTGTTTAATCTTGTTCTGGTAAAGCATATGCTGACAACCTCTACGTGATTGATGTTTTCTCTCTCTAAAATAACACAATTTTGACCGATGTCTAGCAGAATAATTTTTTTCATAGCAAGCATGTTAAAAATAGCTTGATGGAAATGTTAATATGACTTTAGTTAGCGCTAATATGACTTTAATTAGCGTTTAATATGACTTTAATTAGCGTTTAATATGACTTTAAATGTCGTGGCTACAAAACACAAACGTCATTGTTAATGGGTCGAGTATATGTAAGGGAGTTTGGGAGTTGTAGTTTTTTAAATCTTTGATCAGGTCAGTCGCATACGTGCACCTTAATATTTTTTTTTCCTGGTCGCATACAGCAAGTTTTGGTCACAAAGTTGACTGAAATGGTCGCATTGTAGAGCCCTGCTGTAATTCATGTGTTAACATTTACCACCCTAAATTAACCAGTGCGTTATTTAGTATTGGTCAAACCAATGTTAAACGATGTTAAACCATGTTAAAAAAAAAAAAGTTAATTCTTGCTATAAATGGACTGCAAGTCTGCAGTAATCACATCACAGGATTTTCATTGACAAGCAGTGGTCATAATCGAGCAGGCACTACAGTTAGGAGTACATGTGGTTTGTGAATTTAATTGTAAAATTGCATTCTAAAAATAATGAATGGACCCTTTTCACAAAACTGTTATGACTCGTCATCAGTGTCTTAAATCCTTGAACAATTTTAAAATATTTTGATTCAAAAATATAAAAGTAAATGTATTTATGTATGTATTATATAATCTTTGCATCAAATTACAAAAAACTAATTACTGCTTATCTGGGGTGTTTCTAATGCAGCATCTATAGGGCAGGACAGTAAATTTGATGCTGTTCTCTCTTTTGGTTGCCATTAAGTTTGCCCAACTACAATGACCTCCACTACTGAGAAACCCGGATTTGTGAAAAGGCTCTGTTCTTTCCAAATAGAGCCATTTTTATATGAAATCAAAAGTTCAGATTGGAAATTTACATTCAAAACTCATATTAGAAGAAACTCTGACATAAATTTGGACAAAATATTACTGTTACTGTTATTACTGTTACATTACTGTAAGGAGAATAGTATTTGGTTTGTTTATAGTGTTATTAAACTTTATATATTATTTTATATATTCTTAATGGTATTAAATGTTATTCTCTTTCAGGCTCCACCTAAAGAAGTTCCAAAGACAATAGAAAACCAGAGAATATATGATGAAACTACAGTCAACCCAGAGGATGAGGAGGTGATGTGGAGTCTTTTTATTTTTTTTAAATTATTATTAATATTTTTTTTACCAATCCTGTTAAATCTGCTGCTGATTCTCTAGACCTCATGTACGGTTTTGAAACTATTTTCTTTTTTAACCAGGTGGCTTTTGATGAAGGAACTGATGAGTTCTCGGCTTACTTCAATCGGCTGACAAATCCTAAAGTTCTCATTACCACTTCAGACAGGCCCAGAGGAGTGAGTTCATTTATATAATTCATTCATATGTTACGCCTGGCATTCTGCCAAACTCCAAAAACACAAAGCTCAACTGGAAATTAGCTGCACTGTGTTCCACAAATCAATCACGTTTTCCCTTTGTTTTAACCAACAAATTACAGAAAAATCTATTTTCTTCTTATTTTACCTCATCACAAAATAACTCCTTATTTACTTGTTGTCAAATTGAAACAATAAAGCACACAAAGCACCTCCAGAAACGCGCTTAATTGCGTTAACTCTAATGTGACACATGTAAATACAACGATGAAAAAATGTATATATAAACAAACACAAAAACAGATCAAATGACACACTATTCTTGCAAAGTTGCTATCTTTAATCCAGCGTGTAAAAAGTTGAATATTATACACAAATTGTATTCAAGGAATGTTATACACAAATAAGTTTACTACCACAATAGTTTAATACAAATCTTTTTAATCTAAAAACTCAAATATGACATCCATTTTATATGACACAATTTGTTTTGCCTTTCCTTTACTAAATTAGAATTTCAGAATGGGTATTTAATTTTGTAATTGTGTACCTGATTTCAGAGGACGGTGAGGTTTTGCGATCAGCTGGCAACAGTAATCCCACATGCATACGTGTACTACAGAAGAGGTCTGGCTCTGAAGAAAGTCATTCCACAATGTATTTCAAGGGGTTTCACGTACCTAATGGTGATTAATGAGGACCGAAAAGTGCCAAGTATCCTTTGCTCAGATATCAATATATTACCACTGTTAAGATCTTGTTAAGAAATTGTTGGATTTTGTACTTGGTGGGTATTGAGATATATTACCTGAAAGATTTTCCATCACTTAAAGTGTCACAGATGGGATGGTTCTTTGTCACCTTCCCGATGGGCCAACTGCACATTTCAAAGTCAGTAGTGTTCGCCTTCGCAAAGAAATGAAGGTAAGTGATATTTTAGGTTGTTGTTTCTGAATTTGAATGCTATGAAATTTGGAACAATCTTTAAAGACATTTTCTGGTCCATATCACACAATATAACATTTTTACAGAGTCATTAACATAATGTAAAGAGTGTCATAGGGATTTTTTTCAAGGTTTATACAATCAAACACAGAAGTTTGCATCCCTCAGCAATAAAATTTGTAGTGTCTTCACTGACTTTTGAAATATTGCAGAAAGGAAGTTTTGTGCCCAGCAGTTTATGATTTACTCATTTGTTCATCATGATATCTTGTCAACTGAATGCAACCTTTAACCTTCCTGTTGTGTTCGGGTCAAATCTGACCGATTTACAACCTAAAACACTCATAAATGTTGTGTTTTACATCTGATTGCCTCAAGGCCTTATGATATCCTCCACACTATACACTTGAACATATAAAAGTGATTGATTAAAAATTTGGAGTGTTTTAATCAACCTTGTTGCACCTGTGGTGTTTCCAGTCAAAAGTGACCGCCATAGGAAATGAATGGGTATCCAGACTATATTCATTCATCAGACAGAAACATCCCCTACACACACTAACCCAATCCACTCACTCACTCACTCACTCATTTCAGACAGAACAATGTCTTTTGCAGGTACACATCTCTTTTAAACGCTTATGTGCTGATCCTCCAGCCTCATCTCACAAGGAAACATAACTATTTTACGTTTTGTCAGTTTAGTGGCTAATTTATGTGAGTTCAGTGGTACAAAATTGTACAATTTGTAAAAGGAGGCGTGGCACCCAACCCCACCCCTAAAGACTAATCGTCATTGGGGACAAGCAAATTGTATAAAACCATATGAATGAGATCGTACAAATTCATGGATTAGCTTTTAAACCAGTAAGTTATGAATTGTCATGAAAGTGTTGGATCCTCCAACGTGAATCAACTTCCTGATAAAACAGTGTATCATATCTTTACACAGACTAGGTGTCTGTTATGTAAATCCATCTGTGCGTGTCTTTCTTTCTTTCTTATTCTTTTTGTTTATTTATTTTTTTTCTCTCTCTCATTAAAGAAGTACAGAGAATCTTGTTTTCTTTCTTTCTTTCTTTCTTTCTTTCTTTCTTTCTTTCTTTGTCAATCTCTGTTCAGCCAATCACTTGCAGGAGCACTTTTAGCTTAGCTTAGCAACAATTATTTTATTATATTAGACCATTATAATCTCGCTCAAAAATGACCAAAGTATAACTAGTGTTAGTTCTGTGTCCATGCTCACCGTGAGTGTCTTTTTTCTTTTTAAATTGAATTTGCATTACTCCTTGTTTGCTATATTTGTTCATGTTTAGGAATTCAGTTTGAGTTCAGAATGCATTTTGCACCATTTTAAAAGGTCAACTCTATTTAATATTTCCTGTTTTTCTTCATAGAGAAGAGGTAAAAACCCAACAGAACACTCGCCAGAAGTCATCCTCAACAACTTCACTACAAGACTTGGTCACTCCATTGGCCGCCTCTTTGCTGCTCTGTTTCCTCATGATCCACAGTTTGTGGGCCGACAAGTGGCTACATTTCACAATCAAAGAGACTTTATCTTTTTCAGGTTTCACAGGTAAATGTTTTTTTTGTTTGTTTGTTTTTTTTATAATGTTTGAAAATCACCTTGTATGTTAAAATCTAAATCAAGGTTTGTTAGTTTTAATGTGAAGAGACAGATTTAACTTGCATGTTAAGAATCTGTTTTAAAGAATTTTGTTTTAAATTGAAAAATCATTTTTCACTCTTTATTTGAATGTACAATTTGCGCTATTAACAAATCATTAGCTGGGACTTTTAGCTTCATAAACTACTAATTAGCTGCTTAGTAATAGTTAGTAAGGTCATTGTTAGCTTTATGAATTAGCAAGGAATAGGGATGTAAATAAAATCATACTTTATAAGTGCTATTAAACAGTAATATCTTGATAATGGTAATAAGCCAGTAGTAATAAGCCAGTAGTAGATGGCGTGAATTGTTACTTTAAGCTAACATGTCATCATATTTTCATACAGGAAAAAATTTACAATACTTTTTTACAGCATTAATAGTTTTTTTAAGTTTATTTAATAAAAGTAATCGTTGGTTGTTAAATCTTGTTAACTCAGTGCATTAACTAAAGTTAACGAGTAAAATTTGGATTTTAATAATCCACTAGTAAACTAATAATCATTTAATGTTAATAATATATTTACTCAAATTAAATTAATCTCATTGTCAAGTGTGACCAATTATTCTGTTAATGTCTTTATATTTAGCATTTAATAATATTTGAACTGGGTGAAATGTGTTTCTATGTGACTGAATAAACTTCTTCATCCATTAGGTATATTTTCAAGAACGAAAAGAAGTGGGCATACAAGAACTAGGACCTCGCTTCACACTTAACTTCGCTCCTTCAGAAAGGAACCTTTGACTCAAATTTGGGGAATACGAGTGGGTTCACAAGGGTCAGTTCTGAATCTGTAAATCCTACTTTTGAGAAAACTTTGAAGGGCTCTAGACTAACATTTTTTGAGAGTATCTACATTTGGTGTCATTATGTTCTTTGGTGTCATATAGTTTTTGGAGGAAAAAATGCTTTTTTTTTTAAAGCCCCATTTTCTGCTGCAACTTCAGTTAATAAGCATGTGCTTTTCAACTGCTGGAGAATGCGAGCTAAAATGGTTGCAGTTGAGAGTGGTTGCTTCAAGTGAAAATACAGGACATTACTTTGATTTTTCATTGAGCGTGAAACCAAAAATATTGATATGAAATGTCCAGTTTCTAAAGATCTTTCGACTGGTTTTAACTCGACCAGCAACTTGTTTAAGCACTAGAACAGAAAGTTTTCTATGACCATACTCGTCGCCAAGGAGGACACCGGCACCCCAAAAAAACATAGCGGTCCAACTCAGCCTAAACTGACTAAAAGGAATTTTTGAGGATTTTACAGGATAGGGAGTGAAGGCATCTTCTGATTGTGAAGAGAAGCGCAGCTGCTTATGGGGCCGTTCACATATCGCATCTTTTGCGAGCGCACATATTGGGAGCACATATTGCATGCGCTTTCATTTCCCCATTTTGCCAATACTGTACAAAATGAGTGAGAGAGAAAAATCACATAATTTTTTTTTGTTTGTCACATGTAGTTGGTCATTTATGTGCTGTGGGTAAAAGGTGTGTTGATCCGGCTACCACCGCAAGTATATTTCAAACCTGTGTGAAGCACTGGTCTAAAATGTTGTTTTGGTCATTCTACAAAAAGTGATTCGATATTATTACCTTCCAGAACTGCGTTGAGCTACTGCGTGCCCAAAAAGTAGTCTCAAGCCTTCAAAAGTCTCTGCGAGTTCATTGCGTTGTCTTCTGAGACGCAAATAATTTATTATATTTAAAGAAATGTGCCACAGTGGCTTATCCTGCCATTGAAAATTTCATTTTTGTGACGATTTTGTTCTTTTTGACGTTGCAGATGTTTTATGACATACTTCAGTTAAATCCTATTCATATATATTCATGTCTGGCTGAAACCAACATAGCTTTTGGTTTCAGCCAGACCACTAACAAATGCGGTTGCACTGGCAGAAAAGATAACAACATGTACTTTACAAGTGTTAAAGTAACCAGTCCAAATCTGGAGCCCTGCATTGGTTCTGTAATGATTATTATTTGTCAGTAATTTTTACTACTGTATGTGTTAGTCATGGATTGTTAACTTCTGCATTCTGTTTCAGCGCCATGAGATGGACTCCAGCAGAAGAAAATTCCATCTCTGAGGAAAATACAGGAAACAAAGCACTACTGTGTAGAAGATTCATAAATGTATAAAAATAACTTTAATTGAAACTTCAGCACTGTAGTTTCTATGTTACACAATCTTGCAATTTATGCATACGTTTATAGTCTGGCTGTACAAAAATTGCGCTTGCTTTGAGGCATGGTGAATGAAAGGCATTTGTTTTCCTCATTACTTGTTTTTTTAAATTGCTGTTGAAAAGGTTAAAAAGGCAAATTGTTGTGTGTTTAGGTGAAGTTTCAGGCAAGACATGTTCTGAACATTTACCATAATGCTTTAAAATGAGCAAAAATTTTACTTAACTTTCAAAGACGTAAAAACTCATTGTAGACGTCTGATATTTTAAAAAGTAATTGGAATGAGAAAAAATTCTCTGGTCATTGTGATTCAAGCGTTTTTCATTTTAGAATAAACTGAGTGGGCGGCAAGAACTCAAACGTGTCAATCTGTATAATCAGGGGTGTAAAAAGATGTTCAAAAGGATACAGAACAAGAGTAAAAAACTACAGCTTTATAACCATGTGTAATTATAAATAAACAAAGAAAGAAAATTCTTATTTCATCACATTCAATCATTCTCCAATGCTGTCAAGCCAGCCACACTTTTCTGGGTGTAATACATCTAATAATACACTTAAAGTATGGGTGCTTTCAGCAGTTAAAATGTTTCCATTTTTGATTTTATTTTTATTTTTTTTAAATAAATAAATTTAAAAAAATAATAAATAAAATAAATATATATATATATATATATATATATATATATATATATATATATATATAAATATATAAATATGTGTTTATTTTTTTTATTTATTATTATTTTTTAATTTATTAAAAAAAAAAAAAAATATATATATATATATATATATATATTTATATATATATATATATATACATACAGACACACACACACACACACACCAGTTGTTTCTGGTTCTCGAATGGATTGACCATATATGATATATATATGATACCTGTGTGTTCACCGCCTGGCAGGGTTTGGATCAGGTATCTGGATGCAGCGTTTATGATGCAAGTTGAGATTACATCGCTCAGAGATGCAATGCCAGACACAGTGCACTCAATTAAGCTAGTGACCTCACTGTGAAGGGTAGAGTTAGGGGTGGGGTTAGGTGAGCACGTTAAAAAGCATTGGATGCAGCTCAGATTGCATCTGCACCAAGTCTGCAGCCAGATCCCTCTCGATGTAACTCAAAGTGACGGACTGAACACATAGTTTTGTTCACAAGTTTTGTTGTTTTAAATGTGATTAACACATGAGAGCTTATGTAAAGCCATTTAAAGGTGTTTTTTTTCAATGCATGGTGTGGTGCGGTTTGGTTTATTTTGGGGGTCTTTTACACTGTTCAGTACCTAATACCTAGGCACTTTTTTAGTAGGCCTACCACCACAGATGATTATCCAAATAGTAAATGAGTGTAAAGAGATAGTGATGTGCATGTATAAGCCTATAATTAAAATTTAGTACTTTTACATTTACTTGAATTCATACTTCGGCACTAGTGCAAAGTAACTTATAAAGCAATTTGGCAGGCACATACAAAAATATTTTGTTAAAAATATCTCAAGAGCAGGCAGCAGTAATTATAATGCAGCAGAAGTTTTCCCTTAGTGAAAACAATGCTGTGTAATAGCACATTGGTTCTTGAATGTTAAACACATTTGATTGTCTATTTACCATATTGTGCATAGGGTGGGAAAAAATAAAATGTAAACATACCTTTTTTTAGTTTAATTGAAATTGTTAATATCTGCTACACTTTCTTCAGAAATGCTATCAAGTAGGCAGTTAAAAAAATAATAGGCCTACACAGAGTACAACCCCCCCCCACCCCCCCCCCACACACACACACAAGTACAAAATAATGCATGTAGAATAGTTTTTCAATATAGAAAGTTGTTATTATTAATATTTATTTCAATATTAACCAATATTCATTATTAGTTATAACTCTTCTTCACATTCACACATGGTAGCGTTCACACAATGTCCTGAAACACTGGGGGGTTTATGAGTGTTTTCTGTTCTCCGTGGTACTGTTTGAACTCAAGATACTGTTACTTAGCACTTCAGCCACACACGCTGCACACTCATCAGCTAAATCAATGTGACCATGAGCGGGATTACAGGCAAGGAGACTGATATCGCAGAGGTATTTTTTAAATCACGACAGGTAATTTAAGCCGAGTGTTTTTTCGATGTGTTTACTTTGTTTTATTTTTAATGAAGCTTGTGGAGCTGCACGTGTTTTTTGTACCTGATGATCAGTTTGATCGGAGGCTGAATAAAGTATCAGCTGCAGCTGTGGACTCGTTCATTTCAGCTGGATTTATCAGGTCAGTTACTTTCGTGAGTTTGGGGTTAGTTCGTTGTAATTGTTTACATTAATATTTTTTTAAAGTTGGTTTACTTTGACTACAATAAGCTAGTAGGCTATACTGCTTTTATAAGGAAAAGAGAAGAACTATTTGTCACGACCTGTTTAATACCCCTTTCAGGATAGCACAATGTTTACATTTATTAGCCTACAGTGTTACACCATTTCATTATTTATGTTCAGTTTTGGTTACAAAGATAGACATTGTGATAAGCTCTAAAGAATAGGCTAATATGTTGTTACTAATCCCCACATATGATTTACAAATACAAAATTAGAAACGTGCTGACCCTCATGAAGAAAACCAGTTTATTTTAATACAATTAAGACGTTTTGAAACGCTAAAGTACTTGAATATCTGTTGTTGTAATTCTACAATTATTAAAATACACAGTATACTGATTTCTCTGCATTTATATATGCTACAAAATGTCAATATTACACTAGTATACTGCAATATTTATCATAGTTCATTGGTTATTATAGTTAATACTACATTATTCTGTAGCATTTATTAACAAACTGTTGTAAATATAATATACAGTATAATACACTTTACGGTTCAAAAACTAGTATTTACTGTAAATTACTAGTGTTTCTTTTTTTTTTTTTTGGATGTTGGTGAGCCGTCTTCATATGTCATTCATATTGGGTTTTGTCTCAGAGTTGATTCAGAAGCGAGTCTGTCTGATCTTAGATCTGAACTTGGGCCATTCCTCGGGGTTGACAGGATCGCAGAGAAATATGTTTTTTTGAAATGTGTTGGCAGAAGTTTTGCACTGGTGAGTATCTGTCTTTGCAAAATAATATAATTTTATGAAGATTAATGAAAGCATAGACACTTGTAAGAAATATCCGTAAATTAGTAGTTTTCTGTATTTTGTGTTTTTTTTCCCACATTTATTTATACTTTTGAATTGCATTATGGAACAACTTCTAACCTTGAAAAGTTTGATAAAGAGATTTTTATTAAGATGTTTAATAGTTTAAAGTGATCT
Organism: Danio aesculapii; assembly: GCF_903798145.1. NCBI lineage: Eukaryota > Metazoa > Chordata > Actinopteri > Cypriniformes > Danionidae > Danio > Danio aesculapii. Next base: position 12,424,599 of record NC_079445.1, read on the forward strand.
ATTGTCTGGGTTGGTAATGTATATTACACTACCAAAACCTTGTGATAAACTGCCAGTACATTTTTTGTTATTTTACAGACTTAATTCTTTATATATTGTTTTTTTTTCCCACATTGCTAAAATGTCAAACAAATGCACTGTTAACTATAAAGTTGAAATTTCAACATCCAAAGTTGACAGAACTGGGATCAAGGTCCCATTATTCAATCCACAACCGTAAATAAATGGGGAAAAAAACCTGTGAATCACAAAATATGGAAATGTTAATTAACAGATTTTTTTATAGTATATATATATATATATATATATATATATATATATATATATATATATATATATAAAGGTTGGAATATTTACATTACAATGGAAATTGGCAAATTTTTGAACTTGCACATGGGGGAATTGTTGCCTTACAGCCAGAAGGATGCTGGTTCGAGCCTCGGCTGGGTCAGTTGGCATTTCTGTGTGGAGTTAGCATGTTCTCCCCATGTTCGCGTGGGTTTACTCCGGGTGATCCGGTTTCCCCACAAGTCTAAAAACATGCGCTATAGGTGAATTGGGTAAGCTAAATTGTCCGTAGTGTATGTGTGTGAATGGCAATGTACGGGTGATTCCCAGTGATAGGTTGCAGCTGGAAGGGCATCCACTGTGTAAAACATATGCTGGATAAATTAAGGGTTCATTCTGCTGTGGTGACCCCAGATTAATAAAGGGACTAAACCAAAAAGAAAATGAATAAATTAATGAATTTGCACATTTGCCCTTGAGTATCACAAAATATAAAGTGGAAATATATATATTTTTTATTCACAGGTCAAATTCAGGCAAGAGAGAGAACTGACAGTAAAATCATTTACTCCTCCTTTTGTAAGTGTTTGTAATCTAAAACTAATCAAATTTTGTTTGTGGAATGAAAAATCTTATGAAATGTGTTTGTATTCTCCCATTAGGCTCCTTTTCCTGAGATTTACCTTTTGCCTGTGCTAGAGAATGACAGCGGTCTTTGCTGTAGCTCTCTGAGCCCTGAGACTTTAGTTAGCAGCACTGACCATCACAGTCATAATTTGCCCAGACTAACATGTGCACCTGCCAATTTAAAAGAGCCCATTAAATTACCTTCAATCAATAAAGGTACTCGCCAGTCTGTCTTGATGAAGGAGGCAGAGGAGGACGAGAGTGATGAAGATGCAGAATACACTGACACTACTCTTCCAACATACAGTGTACAAGATCAGATGGAGTCCATAAACAAACATCGTGGTATGAATAACATAAAAACTTACTCTTCAACACTATTTGTGCTTGCGTAGTGACTCGTGTACAACAAAGGGAGACATGTGCTATTTACTGATTATTCATTTGGTTGCTCTACAGAGAACTTTGGTACAACTTGGCTACATTTTGCCTTCAAAGAAAATACTGATTTAATAACACTTATAAATTAAAGAGTTAGGAGGAACCATGTCATTATGTTCCACTTTAAGTTCACATTTACCGATGATTGGTGCAGCATTATTCTGGGGTTTTCAAATCTAGCTGTAGTAGAAATTAGTTTATTAGTAGAGTACTCCATGACTGTTGGAACAATGTGCTCCAATAAATAATAATAATGCAGCACAATTATTATTATTACTTTAACATCCTTTTGTTAAGAGCAAATTTCCTTACAAATCATTTAATATAATCAACACTTCTTTTACTAAGATTCTTAATCATTTTGGGGGTCTTCGTGCCCTATTTAATTTGTTTACATTTATTTAATGCAGACAGACAGCTTGCTAAGCATGAAGGCTTTTCTCAAGTAGAAATGAACGCAACTGCAAAAAAGAAACGCTATTTTAAAAGGAATGCAAAAGACATGGGAGCTTCACAGGCATTGGAGGCATTTGACGATACTCATGGCCTGACAAGGTACCCTGATTCTTTTAGCTTTACTCATTGTGAAAGTCAGTTGACTTGAAATATACGCTCACCGGCCACTTTATTAGGTGTCCAACTGCTCGTTAATGCAAATTTCTAATCAGCCAATCACATAGCAGCAACTTAATGCATTTAGGCATATAGATGGTCAAGACGATTTGCTGCAGTTTAAATCAAGCATCAGAATGGGGAAGAAAGCTTATTTAACTGTCTTTGAACGTGGCATGGTTGTTGATGCCAAATGGGCTGGTCTGAGTATTTCAGAAACAGCTGATTTACTGGGATTTTTATGCAGAACCATCTCTTGGGATTACAGAGAATAGTCTGAAAAAGAAAAAGTATCCTATGAGCGGCTATTCTATGGGTGCAAATGCCTTGTTGATGCCAGAGGTCAGAGGAGAATGGCCAGACTGGTTCGAGCTGATAGAAAGGCAACAGAAACTCAAATAACTCATTACAACCAAAGTACGCAGAAGAGCATCTGAATGCACAAACGTCCAACCTTGAGGCGGATGGGCTACAGCAGCAGATGACCACACGGGTGCCACTCCTGTCAGCTAAGAACAGGAAACAGAGGCTACAATTCTCACAGGCTCACCAAATGTGGACAATTAGTGAAGTTTTTTTTCCCTCTCCGCTGTCGCCACTGGCTTGCATGGTTCTGGATCTGTAGAGCTGCGCATTGTTGGATTTGCTCTTTAGTGTTTGGACTCTCAGTAGTGATTATTAAACCACACTGAACTGAGCTAAACTGAACTGAACTACACTGTTCCAATTTACTATGACCTTTTATGTGAAGCTGCTTTGACAGAATCTACATTGTAAAAGTGCTATACAAATATAGGTGAATTGAATTGAACAATGGAAGATTGGAAAAACGTTGCCTTGTCTGATGAGTCTAGATTTCTTCTGCAACATTTGGATGGTAGGGTCAGAATGTGGTGTCAAAAACATGAAAGCATCCTACCTTGGATCAATGGTTCAGGCTTGTGGTGGTGGTGTAATGGTGTGGGGGATATTTTCTTGGCACACTTTGGGCCCATTAGTACCAATTGAGCATTGTGTCAATGCCACAACCTACCTGAGAATTGTTGCTGACCATGTCCATCTCTTTATGATCACAGTGTACCCATCTTCTGATGGCTACTTCCAGCAGGATAACGTGTCATGTCATTTAGTGCAAATCATCTTAGACTGGTTTCTTCAACATGAAGAGGAGTTCACTGCACTGAAATAGCCTCCACAGTCCCCAGAACTCAATCCAATAAAGCACCTTTGGGATTTGGTGGAACTGGAGATTCACATCATGGATGTGCAGCTGACAAATCTGCAGCAACTGCGTGATGCTACATGTCTACATGGACCAAAATCTCTGAGGAATATTTCCAGTACCTTGTTGAATCTTTGCCATGAAGGATTAATGCAGTTCTGAAAGCAAAAGGGGGTCCAACCCGGTACTAGTAAGGTGTACCTAATAAAGTGGCCGGTGAGTGTAGGTTACAATTATTATCTACAGTGGCATATTTAATTACCTACACTAACTTATTTTATGTACCTAGGAAATTAAATAGTTCTCTGACACTGAAATCGAGCGAAGGAAAAACAGAAAATGTGGTAAGGGATCATCATATTTGTCTCATATTACATTTGATACATCTATTGTTTTAATATATTTATGAGTCATTCCAGTTTTGTACAGAATGCATTGTTGTAGTTCAAATTTCTAAAATTCACCAGACCCTGTGGAGAGTTTCTGAAAGTTTAGTAGAGATCGCCCAGACAATACAGGAAGTTACACAACTGTAAATGCCTCACTCTCGTAAAGACGCCATGAGTTTAGTGGCTGAGTAAAATTCCTCACACAGCTGGTAGTTGAAAAGTGTGTTCTTGACATTGTTGTAAGAAGCTTTCAGTGTGTATTTTATGTGTTTTCACAGGTTCTCATGAGCAGACCAACCTCTCCACTACCAGCAGAGAGCTATTCTCCACTGTCCTCCTATTCCTTGGAATTTTTTACACCACAAACAACCACAAGTAATATTAAAGGGTTACAATGTGATGCTTTTGCCATTCTTGTTTTATAATACCATGCTTAAAATGTTATGCTTTCAGACAATGAGCTTAAAGAGGAAATGAAGCTACTCAAAGAGCAAAGGAAAGAGCTTGAAAAAACAAGACAAATGCTTTTGAAAAAGGGCAGAGTGCTTTTAGCTCTTAACAGACATCGTAGGAACCAAGGTATGCCTTTAAATAACAAATATGTACACCTCTTAGCTTCCATGTAATGTGCATGTAAATATTTGTCATATCAGTTCTTATCAAATCTTTTCTGTGGAGTTCTAACCCTTGTGTGGTCTTAAATGTTCTGTAATTCTTTTGGTCCTAAGTCAAAACGACCTGCTTTCAGATCTAAAATAAAACTTTTTTTCAGTTCTCATATCGTTTTGCTTATAATCACAAACCCTGTGAATGTTCAGGATTTCCCTCGTCAGTTGGCAGTATTTTATCAATGTTTTATGTTGTAATTAGTGGCCACCAAATGTACATGTATACAGTAGGTGTAAAAAGTTTCTAGCATGACAGTATCATTAAATTTTTTGTCATTTTAGAAAAAGTTGTCAGACTTCAAGATAAAAAACAAAAGTTTTTTTTCCCTGCTCTTTTATTGGTCACTGGTAATTTTTGACTGGTAAGTCAACAGGGGGGGTTAAGTTTAAGATGCTGTAAATCTACAATTTACATTTTCATAACAGCTGGTGTTCATCATTGTCAAAATTCAGTCATTTGTGGTCATTCACTCTGTGTAGTGGACAAAACTAATTGACTAGTTTAGGGAGTAGTGAATGAGGGTGTGTGGTGGAATTTCAGACACATAGGTTTTCATTGTAGATTGTACAGACTTTTACTGTTAAAATCACTGACATGATTTTTTACAGTTTTACCCACTGTGCTATCACGTCGCCAACTACTAAGTATTTATTATTTATTGTTTATTTACTGTTTATTAATAGTACGTTAGAAGTTGGGTTTAAGATTTGGGTAGGTTGTAGAATATCATCATACTTCATAACTGCTAATGAATCTTAATAATAGGTAGTAAATAGCATGAATTGTGACCTAAACTAAAGTGTTACCCTAAGCACTTTTTAGAGACAGTATACACTTATTTCAAAGATGATAGGGCAGTAAAATATACAATCTAATCTAATGAAAATGAAAATTTGAGCTGGCAATTTACTGAATTTTAGTGTTATTCTAAAATATCAGAATTTTAATGTCCACTCTTAAGCCCACCTAAAAATATTGATCAGTTTTGAAGATGGTCGATCATTCCCTGTGTGAAATTTTGTTTTTAATACGCTCTTGTGAAACGTAGTAGCTTTCAAAAAAAAAAAACAATGGTACTTGTGTACTCTGAAATGTTCCATCCTTTGATTCATCTGCTCATGGCAAACTGTTTCAGTTTAAAAAGAACATTTAGGTGATTCTAAGTAAAACCTAATTCGTTTGAGGGTTTTCATTTTAATACACACAGTATGCCTTTAATTTGGATATCTTTAGTTTACTTTTGTCATATTGATTATTTTTGAAATTCATTCTTTCTAAAATCTGTCTGATTTGTATTTGTTTGAGTATTATAGAGTGTGTGAATGATTCCTTTTTTGTTTGCCCCCTGAAGCACGTGACAGGTGGAAGAGGCATATTTTGACACTAAGAAATCCACAACAAGTCTAGAGGACAAGTTTAAAGGAATACGGCAGGAACTTCACACGTTCTACAGTAAAATGCTGCAACAACTCCAAGCCAGAGATGGTGCCAGACACCAAACCCAAGCAAGGAAGCTGTCAAGCTCAAGGTTAAGGTAGATTGAAATGCTAATTTTGCTTCTCATTTCAGTAAATTATTCATAACCCATTGGTAGAACTTCTTAGCAAGAAATATATATATATATATATATATATATATAATAATATATATATATTTTTCGATATGTGATATTTTAACTAAAGCAAAAATAATGTGCTTTGCCACTAACAGAATGAGTTAATAATCCAGATTATGACGGAGAGCAGTGAGTGAAATTGATAACCTGAGGAAAAACGTGGACGATGCTAAAATGAAACTGGCCACAGAGATAAAGGTATTATAAAGAAATATACTGGTCAATTCTGTTGTTAATTTCAGCTTGTAATTTTTCCTTCATTGTCTAGTTGAGGAAGCAAGCAGCCACAGAACTACAGGCCTTGAGAGCAGAACTGATGGAAAAGAGGGCTCAGTTGTAAGAAACAAAGAAAACAGGTCTACAATACCACAACTAATAATATGACTTCTAGTTGATCATTTGGAAGTGACAGAAGGTAGATCTTTCTGATGAATCATCTGTTCAACTGCATCCCAATCATCACAAATACTACAGACACCTATTGGAAACTGCATGAACCCAAGATTCTCAAAGAAATCAGTCAGGTATTGTTTGGGGCTACATTTAGTATGGGCGCATGCAAGAGTTCTGCAGAGTGGATGGTGACATCAAGAGCATGAGGTATCAAGACATTGTGCTGCCCATTACATTACAAAACCACAGGAGAGGCAAACTCTTCAGCAGGATAGCGCTCCTTCTCATACTTCAGCCTCCACATCAAAGTTCCTGAAATCAAAGGAGGTCAAGATACTCTAGGATTGGCCAGCCCAGTCACCAGACATGAACATTACTGAGCATGTCTGGGTAAGATGGAGGAGGAGGCATAGAAGATGAATCCGAAGAATCTGATGAACTCTGGGAGTCTTGCAAGAACGCTTTCTTTGTCATTCCAGATGATTTTATAACAAGTGATTTGAGAATTGCAGAGATATATGGATACAGTCTCTCAAGCATGGGAGTCATACGCAATATTCATTCTTTTCCACTGCACCATGACTATATTCTATACTGTAGATCACTTCTGTTAAGTGACAAGACTTTTGTCTAAGCAAAATCAAACCTTACTGTCCCATTTAAATAATTAAAAATCAAGGCATGATCATATTTTATTTTATATATATATATATATATATATATATATATATATATATATATATATATATATATATATATATATATATAACATATAATTTTATATATAAATAAGCGTATTCTAGAGGCCTTTGCATTTCATATAAGACACTTCTGATACCAAATGATCAACTAGAAGTCAAGTTATTATTTGCTGTACCTAAAACTTGGATAGGCTGACAAGACTTTTGTCAGGTAGTTTATGTGTTCTAATAAATGAGATTACATGTGGGACAAGTCAGCTTTTGCTGAAAATTATTAAACGATGTGTAAATCCAAATTTACATTTATATAAAGGACAAAGATAGTTCTAAAGTGATCTGACAACATAATTAAAGAATCGCTGCAATTTGAGTAATCTGCAAATCCAGCATCTGCTTTTTTTAGGTTAGCCTGGCTGTTTACTGATGAAGTGTGAATTTTTTGCACTGTAAACATCATCAAAAAATTGTGTCAGGATGTAGAGCAATCATTTTAAAACATTGTTACATGTTTTTGGGAAAACAAACCTATGAGTTATAGTTGATGCATGTTAAGATGATTATGTGAGAGAATGATAAAAAAAATACATGCGTCCCTTGTTAACAACATAAAATCATTCCTTCATTAATTTTCCTTTGGCTTAGTCGCGCGCATATTTGAATGATTTTATGAATGATACATTGAATGATTTGCAATCGTGGAATAATTATTAAATGCACTAATGTTAAAGTCAATTAAGACAAGGTTTTAGATGCCAAAACCTAGATAGCAGTAGGCAGCATGTGTTAATTGGGTGTAAGAGCATTCCACATGTCCACAGTCTGTTTCTGGGCAATTGGATCGCCATTGTAATCCAAGAGATTTCCGTTCCACATTCCGATTCCTTTTAAACCATTTGCGTTACATAGGCAGCTTTCAGAGCAATGCTTTCTGGGTCATCGTACCACCACTTGATGACCATTCCTTCTGTGTCCTGCAAATAAAACAAATTCATTTTTGGAAAAGAATCTGTCTTTCTAAATGCATTGCATCCAGACTGCAAAAAAATGGCTTTTCTTACTTAGATTTCTTTGTCTGTTTCTAGTACAAATAAGTAAAACTTCTTACATCAAGAAGCATTTTCTAGGCGGCCCAAAATAAATAAAATGGCAAAATTAAGTAAAAAAAAAATGGTTTTCCTCAAAAAACCAAATAATCTGCCAGAGGAGTAAGCAAAATATCTAGCTTTTCGTTTTGAAATCAGTTATTTTTTTTGCAGATTATTTAGCTTGTTTTAAGGAAAAACTCACTTAATTTGGGCATATTATTTCTCAAAACAAGATGATGTTTTGCTTGTCTAGAAAAAGCTTCTTGATTTAAGAGTTTGTAGATATTTGGACTAAAAACAAGACAAAAATTTGAAAATTAGTAAAACGGGTTACTTGAATTCACACTA